>NW_013546951.1:0-96179 GCF_000711695.1 Tilletiaria anomala UBC 951 | reverse complement strand
GGGGGTTGAAAACGCGCGGAACGTGACTGGCAGGCCGAGCAGAGCAGGTTTCGTTCGCGTCGACAGGATGGCGGTGAAGCCCGGCAAGGAAGCTAGGCTATCTGCTGTGCGGGCGGGTGGGGAAGAAGAGCGAGAGGACAAGAAACTGGTGGACGCTGAAGAGGTTGGCAGAATGGTTGGTTGTTTGCTGCAATTGGTGTTTAATAGAGAAAGGGGAGTCGGCCAAACTGGAATCAGTCCCTCTGTGGCACGGGCGTGCGCGTTTGTTGTTTGAAGTTGGTTGGATGGCGCTCCGCCGCGACTGCTTCGCGCGGGCGGCCACCACGCCAGTCACATCCCCATATGGGATCAAAAGGTCAGGACGCGCGGGCCTGTGCTCCCTCACTTTCTCCCGGTGGTCTGTGTGTTGACCCCGCCGGCGCAACGCGCGTCAGCGATCAAGACCAAGTTCGATGGAGTGCGGCAGTGCACACGTTATGTGGAACGTACGCCTCGAGAGGTAAGCGGAATGCTGGGCAGCAGCACTGTAGGCAGCATTCAACTCAATTCGAATGAGTCAAGTTAGCGAAGAGCTGTTTCGATCGCAACCGCCAGTCGCCAGCGGAACCGACACACACCTTACACAGCCCGAAAACGCAAAGAACGGTTCAGGCCAGGGACGGCGATGGAATCGCGGCGACATTGCACTTATTCATCTCCAACAGGACCCATTTCGCTAACGTAGGTAGCATCCATCACCTGGTGATGATGACGGATCCCATTTTACACTTCTGGAGCGAGGAACAAGTGATCTTGTGAGGAGGTGCTTGTCACTGTGGAGGCCCAAGAATCATGGAATACACGATCGACCACAGTGTCCACTATACACTCTTATTACCGGCGATAGCTCTTCGAGCTTTCGTCGGCTCTCTCAAGACCGAGACCTCCAACGCGCGTAGTCGCCTCTGGCTCTGTCCGGCGTTGCAAGAGCTAACAACCTTGGAGCTTGAGCCTCGGGAAGAAGAGCAGCGCGAAAGCTGAGAGGACCTCTACTTCGCGCATATGGCGCGTTCCGCAAAGTAGGCGAACCTCTGCCCAACGGCTATGGCTAATAGTTCATGTAACGGACAAGGACCTACCTTGCAGAGCCACTTCCAAAGGAAGAGAGTAACCGTGTATGCCTTCAGGGTAGAGATGGCTTAAGAGGCCCAATCTGCAGCCCTGTTAGAGATTCAGGCCATCTCAGTCAGGTAGACAGATGGATAAAGCTGGGGACAGCGAGACAGGGCGCCAAGGTTGACTTTCACATGCATAGGATAATACATGCCGGCAAATGCTAGAAGAATCCAGTTCCTCAGCTCATTCGGCGGAAGATGTTGGATGTCAGTGCCAATAGAGATCAAATAGATCTTTAATGCGAGAAATTATTCATCAGTATCGGTATTGCGGGATTTGGTGATGGATCTGGCGTCTAAAGGGACCGGCAGTGCCGAGAACCGGCTACTATGAGTCTGAAATTCGAGATCAAAGACATTGAAATCAGAGTGATGGTGCCACCCCCATCAGCTGTAGGCACTACCTGCGACCCAGCATACCATATGTCCCAGGGTGGATGAATGGATAGCCAGTCGATGAATGGATGATGGAACATGGAACCCATGACGGCTCGACAAAATGGAGGAAGTTCGTAGAATCAAGCTGAGAGCTGTGGCAAAATATCTCAAAAACGTGAATGCAATAAGAAATGTGGTTGTATGTATGCGGAGCTCCTGTGTGTCTTCAACGTTACGCCAACTTCGATTTGCTGTGCGAATATCGTGTCATACATGTCATGCAGAGTAAGATTGGGTTACAACCTTGCTGTGTACGCCTTCCTCAGTTACTCCAACATGGTCGCGGTATTCGGATTGTACTGAGATTCGGTATTCCACTTGCAGGCACAGCGAGCATCCTCAATGCTAGACGATTGTGACGCTTACGCCCGCAAAGTTACGTTTGCCGTAACTTGCACCGTCTATATGGTCGCCGTTCCGTGCAGTTTTGCTCATCAACACCCGCAACTCTGAGCCGACGGGCAACGCCCCGACGTACTACGGTCGCATGAGGACGCATGGGGGGATTGGCAAGGCAACAGGGGGTCTGCATGTACGCCGACTCGTTTGGCGACTGTAACCGAGTAAGGCAAAGGCAGGTGAGCTATGTAAAATACTCTCGGTTGTTCGAGGGGAATTCCTTCGAATTGGCCTACATGGCTTCGAAGGCGTGTGGTTCGGCTTGTACTGTGCGTGCGATAAAGCCACTCTGCGCGTGTTATTGTCGACCATCCATCGCACCTTGGCCCCCGTTTTGAAGCCTCACAATAAGTTCCCGTCGACCAGCCGTGCCTCTGTAGCAACCGCCTTTGCCTCACTCAGACACAACAGCCAACGCGGGGTCGCTGTGCAAACGGCCAGGGCGGACTGTGGTCTCCAGCGTCGTCTGGAAGTTCCGATTTTCACTCTTGGCTTGTGCTGCGATCAAAAGCTAATCTGACAACCCATGTCTTCGCATCTACGACTTTCTGCAGCCTGCAATTCTGCATGCCGCACGAGGCAGCAAGAAGCATCCCCGCAAACATGTGCTGTAAACAGCATGTATAATTGGGAGCGGTAGTGGTGAATGGTGAGTATATCTGTGGGTTCTATGGAGGATCAGAAGAGAGGGTGCAGACCGGCCGAGTTGGGCGAATCATATATGAGCACGATAGGAATCCTAACCGCGCTGGGAGCGAAATAGACGCTACTAGACGATCCCAGCTCTGGAGGAAGAATGTAAACTAGATAGCCCTTGAAAGGCACGATCAGCCGAAGTGGAACTAGGATCTACCGCTGAGAGATGCAATGGAGACGAGGATACAAGGCTACGTAGCGGACAGAAGGATTCGCTTGAGGTTCTAGACTTCGGATTCGCATAAGAATCAAGTTTAAATGGACCGAGCTTCTCTGGGGTGTTCGTGGAGGCAGTCTTGATGAGGTAGGTCGTTGCTGAAAGGATCACCGTAGAAGCTTGTAGAAACGTGGCTCGCAGAGAACACCGAAGAAGCCCTCAGGCTCGATTGGACCCTGTCACGGAATGTGACAGGGTACGGTCACCGAGACCCCCGATGCGCCAAATTTTCCGCGATCCCCCCAATATCCCATCAGGACGAAATGTTAGTATTTTTTATTGCTGGAGCTCTCCCGAACACAAGATGACTTTTCCTATACTCTCACTATCCTAGAATTTCACGATAGAAAGTACAGGGCGGCGAGTCGATGACGTGTGATCGTATACCTTCTGCCTTATGCCTACTGCCTGCAGGCTTCCAGAGTCCAGTGAGTTTCCAGTTTGCCACAGCTTGTCAAAGCCTGCTAGTCCACTGGCCTGCAAGTTGCCAGGGTTCAGAATCGCCCAGATACAAGGGTATCAGCCACCCTTAAAATTATCCACGCTCGCGAAAGCGATGCAATTGCGCTTGAGCCCCGAAGAACAACAGGAAGATTATAATCTCTCCGAAATGCAAATATACACTGACTACCAGAAAAAGCATCTAATTTCAGGTCGGGATCAGACTGAGAATGGGGCCGAGCCGCTCCAGCGCCCCGGGCCAGCTATAGACCAGCTATAGACTGAGACACGGAGGGAAATTGCGGTAGCTGTGGAAAGTGAGGAATTGCGCCCGCCAGTGAGAGCTGGACTCTGGGGAAAATGAAACTAGGCGGGAAGTCACCTGGTTGCAACAAAGACGCAGTCAATGGGCACACATGTACCATGGTCCATACTCCATTCATCCCAGGTCAAGCATGACCTTCACCTTCTTATCAAAGGAATCCAGTTTAGCCTGCTGCGAGAGCCAGCTGTAATTCTCGCAGCAGGCCAAGGGGCTTCGCATTGCTCGTTGCACAGTACGCCAGCTCGAGCGTAGCAAGCAGTAATCTACCCTTGCGCATTGTCTTCTATCGTGCACCGTCCCAGGCGCCGGGTCAAGCAAGGTGCTTGATTTGTGTCGTTGCCCAAACGGGATTCCAACCCCTGGCATCTCGCTCCAAAGAAACATCCACAAACTTCGAGAAGGGACACGCCAGCTTGCCTGGCCAAGGTCGATCCTGCTTTTCACGAGGGGCGCATATTCGCCTCGTTCGCCAGCATCAGCTTCAGCGACAGGAGTGGGCGGCAAGAGGTGGGAGGATATAACCAAGACCTACCGCAGGCTCAGGCATCAGAGGAGGAGGGAAGAAGAAAGGCTCAAATTAGAGCCAAGAAGAGAGTCAGAAGTTCCCTTCCTTCGGGCTCTGGCAGCATTGACAGAGGAAACTCCTTGATCCTTGGTTCAGGGGCCGCAGAGCGGGGCCAGGGAGGCTGATATGCTCCCGCTGGGAAAGGCCTGGACGAAGAATACACCAAACTTTCCATTTCAACTGTCAAGCAAACTACAAGCTAGCATGAACACTGTCACCCTGTTTACTTGAGGCAAGGGGGTAAGAGGCGCAGGCATATATGCAGTGACGGCGTTCAAGCTCTCATCACCAAAAGCAGCGCCACTGGTGCTGTTAACCTCAACCACTCCGAGTAGTGCCAACAGCAGAAGCAGAAGAGAGAGTCTATCCAGATCCCACCTGCGCATTGGAACCCACCCCTTCCGATGTTTCCGACCCGCACAGGCAGGGAAACTCTTTCATCACCAACGGCATTGCATCATTTGAAATATCTTCCAAGAACGAAAGCAAGAGCCCATCTAGTCGCGGGCATTGCTCACCTTGCATCGGCGTCGGGATTTACTCTAGAGAAAGGAATCGCCTCGAACTCTGAGCTGGGCCCATCGTCCACCTTGGTGAGGCAGACTGCGCAAGGGCAGACGCGCAACGCAAGCATCGACACGGACGCCGAGGTGTGGACACCATCGATTGCGAAATAGACAGTGCTGATCTATCGTCATTGCCACACGTTGCGTCACGGGCTTCTACATTCAACACTCGCTCATACACGCTCGTAAACGCAGCCTCAGATTGGCTTAGAATCACCGGCACGATGCTAGATCTAGACGAGTCGCTCCGAGCGCTCTATTTCGCTCCATTTCCGCTCCTTGTCCTCGACCATACACGATGCATTCGCATGATCAACAAACCTGCCGAGACTGTACTTGGGACGACGGGCCCGACAGCACTGGGCATGTTGTTCGAAAGGTTCATCGCGCCTAGTTCGAAGCAGAACTACACGGCGAGCCTGAACGAAGCTGTGAGTGCGTCGCGCCTATCCACATCGAATTCTCGCTCTGCTCTCTCTTTTATTGATGCTCCTTTCTTACTTCCCAAAGGCCGAATCAAACAGAACATCGCGGGTTTCGGCGGTGCCCTCCACCACGCGGCTGGGTATCGTCGAGGCGGATTCGACAGTGGTGACTGTGGCAGATTTGGCTGTGAATGCTTGGTACCCGACTAGCGAGATGTACGACACGCACCTATCCATGGGGTGCCTCAAGCACAGCAGCTCCGCCACCTTCTCATCGATGACCTCTTCGACTGACTTGATCAGTGGCTCCTCCGGTGATGCTGTTGGTACTGGCACTGCCGGAAGACGATTGCAGCCTGCGCACGAAGCATTCTACACTGTCTCCCTGACCCCTGCACGATCAGGAACGTCAGAACGTTCCGACACGCCGGAAGTTGAGCAGTCCAGCTCGTCCCTGCGCAATGCAATCATCGACGCGCTCGACGTCGCTTGCATGGCGCTCTCGAAAGATGGCAAGAGGATCGTTCGTAACCGCAAAGCCGATGAGCTCCTGTCCGAGTACGTCAAGGAGCTGGCCATGGACAACGAAGGCTTCCCAATGAGATCAAGCGCAAGTGGCATCCGAGGAGAGACAACTTTTGCTTGGTTGGAAAAGATGATGACATGCTATGTCGGAGAAAATTGGGACGAACTCCTCGTTAGCGAATGTTTCCCCATCTACAGGGCGGCTATCAAAGGAGAACATGTGCTTCCAATGGAAATTGACTGTGTCAGCCAGGTGACAGGCCGTCGAAAGCGCTTCGAGGTGGAGGCCAAGCCAGTGCGGGACATGGGTGGCCTGGGCCAGCATGTGAGTTGCTCGGCATGCTGCTAGGTTTAATGTTCGATATTCATGTTAACATTCGTCCATTTGTACAGGTCGGAGGTATGGTCATCTTCAGGGACATGACAGAGACGAAGAATGACCTGGAAGCAGAGGTCACAGCACTCGGCGAGCAATACGTAAGTGAAGCCTCTGCAACCGGTCTGACCTACGACCCGCTGACGCCTGCTCGATGCAAACGAATCTTAGTTCAAGACCGTTGCAGACAGCCTTCCGATCTTTGTGTGGACCACCTATCCGGACGGCGCGGTCGAATGGTTCAACAAGCAATGGTATGACTTCACTGGTGTCAAGAGCCGGGAGTCTCTTGGTCTTGCTTGGTCCTCTTTATTTCACGAGGAGGATCGCCCTGCGACTTTCCGCGCATGGAGTCATTGCCTTCGAACTGGAGAGAGGTACAACGTGGAATATCGATGTAGGAGGAAGGATGGCCAGTGGCGTTGGTTCCTCGGCCAAGCACAGCCTATGCGCAACAGTCGTGGCGAAATCACAAAGTGGTTTGGCACCTGCACAGACATTCACGACCAGATCGAGGCGCTTGCTAGCTCGCGGCAATCACAAGCTCAGCTCGAAAGTGTCATCAACCATGCAGCCGTCACGCTCTGGGCTGTCGATCAAAACGCCATCATCACCGTTGCCGAAGGCCCAGGTGTAAGACAGCTGCGTCTTGCACCATCGACGCCCACAGGGAGCGGAACAGAACCGGGCTCAAATAGCTTGAGAGAAGCAGCTCGAAAGGCGCAAGGCAACGCGAGTGCGTGGGGCATCGAACGCGATCCCAGCACGACATCCATGGATGCCGACAACCCAGTACATCCGGGGTACAAGCTCGAACGCGCTGACAAGAGTGTGGACCTTCACAGCGAATCGAATTCAAGCAATGGGACACCCAGTCACAGCCATCGCTCGCGCGGCAAGAGCATGATTGGCCGCTCCCTGTACGAAGTTTGGGACTCGCCCAACTTCCGACAAGCTTTGCGGAGAGCTCTTGATGGCGAAGAGGTTGTAGAGGATATGGAGCTGGAGGGACGTTGGTTCCGCACTCAATACACGCCGCTCAAGCAGCTGTCAGATGGGACTACGCGGACCTACAATCCAGAGATGCATGAGGAGGCTCCCATCAATGATGCCCCCGTTGTAGGCGTCGTTGGCGCTTCTATGGAAATTACAGAGCGGCGAAGGTTGGAGAGCCTTCGACCTGTAGTAGGAGTCGTCGGTGCGTCTATGGACATTACAGAGCGGCGACGGGCGGAAGCAAAGCTGGAGGAGTCTCGCAAGGAGCGTATACGAGCGCTAGCATCCGAAACAGCTGCGAAAGAAGCCAGCCGACTTAAATCAGAGTTCCTGGCGAACATGTCGCATGAAATCCGAACGCCTATCGCAGGGGTCATTGGCTTGGCAGAGCTTCTGCTGGACACTACGCTATCGCGTGAACAGCGCGATTATGCAGAGAACATTCAGCGCTCCGCCGACGCTCTGCTGACAGTCATCAACGATGTCCTTGATTTTAGCAAGATCGAGGTCGGCAAGCTCGACATTGACAACGGGCCTTTCAATCTGAATGTTCTCACGATGGATATGCGCAAGATGCTTTCGTTTGCCACCGCCAGGAAAGGGCTGGAGCTGCTCGCAGACTGCGAGCTGCAGTATTCGGGAACGGTCATTGGCGATGCGGGGCGCTTACGGCAGGTGCTCACCAATTTACTCACCAACGCCATCAAATTTACAAGCACGGGATCTATTGCACTGAAGGTGTACGCCCTCTGCGAAGACGCGGAGTCAATCGAGGTCCGCTTTGATGTGGAGGATACTGGATGCGGCATTTCAGAAAAAGTCCTTCAACATCTCTTTCAACCCTTCCGGCAAGCAGATTCGTCTACCGCCCGCAAATTCGGCGGTAGCGGGTTGGGCCTGTCAATCTCAAAGAATCTGGTCGAGCTTATGGGCGGCAAGATTGGCCTGACATCCAAAGAAGGAGTTGGCTCCGTCGCATGGTTCTCAGTACCTTTCAAGAAGCAACTTGCAATTGTCTCGAACGTGACCGTGGATGAAGAGGGGGCTTCTACCACTTCTTCCGTAACAGCGCCTGCTTCCAGCTCAGACAGCCTGTCTGGCGTCAGCAGTGATCCCTTGCAGCGACCGCGCAAGGATGTCTGGATCGTGAGTTCACCTTCTCTCAACGCGAAAGGCCACGGTGTATGATGGATGACATACCTTTTTGCAGCTGGTGGCGGAGGACAACCTCATAAATCAACAGATCGCAATGAAGACCCTGAAAATGATGGGCTTCAGCTGCAAGGCGGCCAGCAATGGCAAAGAGGCTATAAAGCTGATGAATTCCAATCCGTTAGATCTCATCTTGATGGACTGCCAGATGCCCGAGATGGACGGATACGAAGCGACCATGCGACTTCGGGCAAGCAACAGTCTGGAGATCCGCAGCGTGCCGATCATCGCGCTCACGGCTTCAGCCATCCGTGGCGACAAGGAACGTTGCCTTGAAGCAGGCATGTCCGACTATCTCTCCAAACCCGTGAAGCGACCAGCGTTGGAGAACATGCTCGTGCGGTGGCTTTTCGATGCTGGCACCCGGCAAACTTTGTCCAAATGGGCGGCCTCGCCAACTCGGTCATCGCCCGGAATAATATCAGCGGAGCGCATCGATTTTGGGTGCTCTACAATCTCATCATTGGCAAACGGCCCTGGTACCCAAGCTCTTACCGTGAATTTGCCTCTTCCGTTGGAACACAGTGCGGATGAGGGCAATGCACCTGGTACTGATGTCAGCCCCAAGACGGCGCCGCAGCCGCTCGCGAACGACCAGAAGGTGCAAGGCGAGGCGAGCGAGCTGGCGCGGTCATCGGACAACACGAGCGCAAGCAGCATCATGACGGGTGTCTCTCTGACAAATGACATGGAGCTACGCAAGGCAAACCTGCTGGCGAATCCGGGGCTGGGGGCTCTGCCACGTGCGTCAGCGGAGGACACTCGCTCATACCACATGCAACAGGCCGATCACACATCGTACCTGTGCAGCACGAGCGCTCTGGAGTCGCCCTCGACTCTTATGCGAGTGGATACCAACCTGGTCGCCGAAGCGGAGACTTCGAGGGTTCGCAGAGCGTCCCGCGAGCAGGCAGGCCTCGGCCGAGATCTTGCGGGAGAGTTCGAGCGAGCTTCCAGCAGAGAGCCGGAAGTAAGACTGGGCGTGGCGCTAGAGTCGCCACTGGCCGAGGTCCTTCCTCCGACGTAAACATTCTCCTTTTCACGGAAAGAAAGTCGAAGTGTTGTGTATCTGCATTGATCTGTCAACTTGTATCCTACTCCTCACAACGAACGCATTATTAGCGCATCCTGTCCAACACGGCTGACTTTTTTTTCTTTGCATGCATTCAAGAGTTAACCTGCTAGGTACATACACAAAGTCTGCGTTCATTACAGCTAGTTGGGGTCGTTAGTGGGGAAGTTTGACAGAAAGTTTAGAGCAAGGGTTGTTTGGTAAGGGTTGTTTGGTTGGTAAGGGTTGTTTGGTTGGTAAGGGTGAATGATGTAGAGGGCGCAGCCCCCCGTTCGCACATGATGACACTCCGGAGTGTTGTCTGCTGTTGATGTGTTGCTGGTCTCTCCTTCCTTCCGTTCTTCGTTATCAGAAGCCGAGATCAAATCAGAGCGAGATGGAGAACAAGGGAAGCCTGTTTGTCGGTCGTTTGTTCGCTCAAAAGGGTCGGGTGATGGACGCCTGTCTTGAGTTGAGTCGGGAGGGATTGGAGTTGAGTTGTTCGTCCTGCGAAGTAAAAGAATCGTTGCATCCGGCATCCGGTCTGTGGGGTTTGACGATCCACGTCCACCCATCTTAATCCGTTTACGCATGCGAGGCAAGGTCAGTCCAACGTCTGTCGCTCTGCATGCATGGCCTCCGCCTCAGCTTGTTCGGTGTGCCGCTTGTCACCTCGACGCCTTCCGGATCGCGGCTGCAGCTGGCCCAAGCCGACGGCGACGAGGATGCTCGCTGCCGGCTCGGTGTCGTTGGCGTCGCCAGTCGCAGCCGGCGAAAGACGTCCGGAGATTGACTGAAAGCCGTCCGTTGTTGTATGCCGCCCGAGCGTATTCAGAGGGCAGCCCAGACGAGCACGGCACCCAAGGCGCCGCCAAGCGTGAGGACGGTGGGAGCCTTGACGCCACCAGACGCAGCGTTGTAGGTGCCATTGTCGATCTGCTGTTCGATGCGGTGCGCCTGCGGGGTGAAGCTGGCCTGCGCGACCGAGTATGCCGAAGCGATCGAAACGAACTGCGAAGCCGACTTGGTCATGGCGGACACTCCACCGTCGGCGATCTTGCTTGCTTGAGAGATGCGGCTAGACTGCTCCTTCAGGTAGGACGAGACGGGGCGCGGGACCTGACCACTCATGGACTCGCGGAGGACGGAGGCGGCGTTGTTGAGCGAAGAAGCAGCGTCGTTGATGTAGTTGTGCACGTCTTGCATGTTGGCGCCGCTGCCGTCCTCGCAATCCGAGCCGCTGCCGCTGTTGTCGCCGCTGTCATCGCCATTGCTGTTGTTCTGGTTGCCACAGTTACCTTTGCCGTTGTAGACGGAACCTGTCAAACCGTTGACAAGCTGTTGGGCCTCGTTGGGGTCCATGTCGCGAGCAGCGAGCATGACGGGAACACGGCGAAGCACGGGTGCGGCGGTGACCATGGCGGCGGGCGCAGGAGCAGGAGCAGCCATGACGGAAGTGAAGCCGACCACGCCGGCGAGCGCGAGCACAGAGCTGAACTTCATGGTGGTTACGGTAGACTAGTTTTCGGTACAGGACAAGCGTGTCAGCAACTGTAGATGTGCATGGAAGAGAGCACGATGACTCACGGGGTGAGAAGTGTGGGCAGTGGATGCGCGGATGTAGGATTCTTTTTTGCAAGGAGTACGAGAGATACTAGCTCGATAGGATACTGTCTGTGGTCGATGAGAGTTTGGTGGAGTTGGCGGTTTGGGGTGGGGGGTCTTCTCTGAGCCGGTCAGTTGTTGATTTGTGGGTGCTACAATGGAATCAATCCTAAAGGTCTTACGAGGGTCGAACGGGTCGTCAAGATCGTTAGAATTCGTAAGGATCAAAGCGTTAGAGTTCGTGTGCGAAGGGGGGGTTTACGTTGCGTTAGCTTGCGTCTGAAAGTTCTGTGAGGAGAGAAAAAGGAATGGAAATGGAATATTCAAGCGCCAGGGTTGGTATTTATGTTGTCGGACTGTCGCCATGACGATCTGACTCCGTCATGCTGTAGTTAGATGTCCTTCAACAAGGCCCGGAACGCTTGGGCGCGCGATGTCTTGGCGGCAGCTACAGCTGCGCTACTTTGCGCTCGAAGCACTGCCCTCATCGCCAAAGCGCGGTCGGCCGTGATCTCCGCATCCTAATTAGGACAGGACAAAAAGCGTTTGTTAGTTGATTGGACGGCCGCTCCTGTGCCGTGGCCGTCCAACGTGCCGAACCGAATACCTAGACGCTGTGGCCGGCGTAGAACGACGACTACGTTGACGGACCTGGATTGAGTAAAGAAACTCGCAGACGCGGCTCAGGCCCGGCTTGTTATGCATGCAGAACCTCGAACGATTGGAACGGGAACGAGGGAGCCAGTGTAAGCAAAAGGTCCAGGAAGCAGCAGTGAAGGCCGGGTCTCGCATTGGGTCTGTACTCTGACGTAGTCGAGCTGGATCTGGATGCTCCGCACAAGAGCACACCCACGACGCTGGACGCTCTCCTCCTCCTATAGGATTCCTGCCTACACACGCTCGTCTCCTACCTGCACACGGACGAAGAGCAGCTCCTCGCCGAGAGAGAGTTTGTCGATGGTGTCGACGGGTAGCTAACGGTCGTTGCGAGAGCGGAAGCGAGGGAAAGAGGCGGGACGTCGCTGTGCTGCCTGCGCGCCGCTACACCCACTCAATGCCACACGAGAGCAACCCCCTCCCCCCCCCCAAAGCCACTTTATCTATACAGGACATTTGGTTCATTTCACTATTGGATCCGTTCAATCCTTGTTTGCCTATGGTCGTCAAGGCTCGCCGCTCGGGTGATCCGCTGGAACGCACTGGCTTGGGAAGTGAATCAGATCAGGCGACCTTGCATTCATCGTGAAGCTGGTGCGTTTTACATACCTGGGCCCCAAGCCCTGCCGAGGAGGGTGTTCAGTGAACCTTTTTCGTTTTCGCCAGTCGCGGCGACGTAGCGGCTCGATCCTTGGGACCCAGGTACCCCGTGATGACACCTGGGCCTTAGCGCTCGGCATGAACGGCATCCCGCATCCTCCGACCTACATTTCTCACAACCGCTCCATATACACTGCTCACCGCCAAGAAAGCACCTCATGACACTGATAGGCGATATCCATCCCCTGAATTGGGAGAGTTGAACTTGAATGTATAGTGTGTAATGTGCAAGGGCCTAGTAATACAGAGGGTAGCGAGCCCGGCCTGGACGAGAGGACAAGACCGGGGAAGATGCAGCGGCGCTTGCGAACGATGAGCCCCGGAAGGCGCCCTGAGCGCTCCTTGTCGGACGAGCCGGATAAATGCCAGGTGACCAATGATGACAGGGTACCGAAAAGGGCAGCAACAAGCGACGCATGAGCTGCAGACGGTGTGCGCCTGTATCTGCTCTTTTGGGGAATTGGGGCGGGGAGGGCAGATGCTTGCGTCTCAGGCGGAAGGAATTGGTGCCGAGTTGGGCGCATTGAGCATCTGTCCAACGCAGCAGCAGAGCGAGGAAAAGAGAGTCAGCAACACAAATCCCTATAGCACACACCTACAATAAAGCCATGTTTGGAACTGAAACTCACTGGATGCACCAGCTGCTCATGCAGCGCCTTGCCCGCTGCGACCATGGGGAAGACATGCTCGTTCTTGACGACGCGTGCCTCGAACAGAATCGGACGGTCGCCGCGGTACTCGATGAATTCCTTCATCTTGGCTGGCAGCTCGTCCAGCGTGTCGCATCGGATCGCCTTGACGCCCATCGACTCGGCCAGCTTGACAAAATTCGGGTTAGTCATCGCGGTGTGGCTGTAGCGCTGGTCGTAGAAGAGGTCTGTGTTTGTCGAGGAGCAGTAGAAGTAGCGGCAGCGGCGAAGGGAAAAAAAGAGAGAGCGTCAATACATGTCGAACTCGGTCGTGTGCAACAACAGAAGTGTTCTCGCTCACCTTGCCACTGCAGGACCATCCCCTGGAACTCGTTATTAAGAACGAGGATCTTGACACCGATGTTGAACTGTGAGGCCGTCGCGAGCTCCATGGCGGTCATGGAGAAGGATGCGTCGCCGTCGACGTCAATGACGACCTTCTCGGGGGCAGCGACTTTGGCACCGATGGCGGCCGGCACGCCGTAGCCCATCGTGCCGAGGCCGCCCGAGGAAACCCACGAGCGCGGCTGCGTCCAGCGGTAGTGCTGCGCGGCCCACATCTGGTGCTGGCCGACGCCGGTGGCGATGATCGTGTCCTTCTTCTTGCCGAGGTTCGTCACGACGCGGTCCATTTCCTCGATCACCTCCTGCGGCTTCATCAGCTCCCCCTTGTCAGGCTTGCTTGGCACGAAAGTGAACGGGAATCTTTCCTTCCACTCGCGGATCGTCGCATGCCACTCCTTGCGCGCGCTCTTGCTGGCTGGGTCGACGTGCTTCAGCACACGGCCGAGGTTCTCGATGACGTCGCCCTCGATGGCGCACGTCGCCTGCACGACCTTGTTGATGTTCTTCGGCATGATCTCAAAGTGCACGATCCCGCCACGGCCCTCTAGTGCCGCCGCGCGCGCTTGCGGTGCAAACTTGTCCACGCGCCCCGTGACACGGTCGTCGAAGCGTGCGCCAAGCGCGATGATAAGGTCCGCGTTTTGCATCGCCAGATTCGCGTACGCGCTGCCGTGCATGCCGAGCATGTGCAGACTCAGTTCGTCCAGCTCATCAAAGGCGCCCAGACCCTGCAGCGTCGTAGTGACGGGAATACTGGCGCCCTTGGCCAGTCTCTTAAGCATCGCTGGCCCTTCGGGCGAGGACAGGATTCCTTGGCCAGCGTAGATGACGGGTCGCTTGGCAATGTTGATCAGGCGTGCCGCCTCGAGCATCTCTGGCGTGTCTTCCTCGGACAAGGCAGACGAAGAAGTTGACGCAGAAGAATTGGAGAACCGGTTCACCGCGTATCTGGATCGGGGCCGCGCAGCCGCTCGCGAGGGGATGGAGCTCATGTTGGGTTGCGTGCTGCTGTATGGCAGCGCTTGTCGAAGGATGCCAGCAGTGACATCTTTGGGCAGATCGACGAGGACGGGCCCGGGCCTGCCAGAGGTTGCAATCTTGAACGCCTCGTTGATCCTTCGCGGGAGCTCTGCAATGTCTTTGACCATGACGTTCCACTTGGTGCAACTGCGTGAGATGCCGATGACGTCTGCCTCCTGGAACGCATCTGAGCCGATGGCAGAGGTGGCAACCTGACCGCAGAAGACAACGAGAGGGGTGCCGTCGGACATGGCATCCTGCATGGGCGTGACAACGTTGGTAGCGCCTGGCCCGGAAGTCACGAGGACGACACCAGGCTTGCCCGAAACACGCGCGTAGCCCTCCGCCATGTGTCCTGCGCCGTCTTCTCGGCGCGGAAGGATAAAGTCAAAGTGTTTTGAGTTATAGATGGCGTCAAAGACGGGCAGGATAGCGCCGCCGGGGTATCCAAAGACATGTTTGACCTTGTGGCGCAGCATCATTTCGTGGAAGATTTCTCCGCCGGACATGCCGACAAAGGACTCGTCAAGGGCGTTGGGATCATGTGATCGATTTGAGAGTGTCGGTGTGATCGAAGATCTTTGGAATCCAGGCGATGGCTCCGGGCGGCTGGCAAGTGGGATTGTGTTTTAGAGGGAAAAAAGAAAGGAAAGGAAACACGAAGCCATTGAGTAGCTGGTTCATCTAGTTGCCTGCGTTCTTGACACTCACCTGGACTGGTCTGACGTGGGCTGCGCTGCTGCTGCTGCTGCTGCAGGTGCTGCTTGGGACCTCGCAACGTTGCTGGAGATGTGTCGGCGGAGCATGTGGGCAATAGGACTGGGGATGGCGGTGGACCGGCTGGTGTTGCCTGCCACCGCGGCCGCTGCGGCTGCTCTTCTCCGTACGATGTGTGCCATGCTGGATACCATGGTCGTTGTATTGGTATGGGCTGTCCAGTTTGCTCCTGTGTCTCTTGCCCTAGTGTTGCATGGAGAGGGAAGATGGGGAGGATGGAAGAAGAAGGATGGTTGGATGGAGATGGGGATCCTGGTTGCGGATGAGAGAGAAGTGACTCGGAACGTTACCATCCCGCTCAGCCGCACAACACTGCACCAGGCGGCCCTATCTGCCCCTCCCCCGGTCTTCGGCTCCACGCCCTGTCACAAAAAAAATAAGTCCGTCAGATAGCACAGTCCGCAGTTCCGCTCCCTAGTATCCACTTTTGAAGGCGAGAGCGACGGGGATCACACTTTTTCGCTTAGGCTGGTGGGGTGGAGAACATTGACGATCGGTCACGTGCGTGTAATAAAGAGGGAAAGGGCGAGGCGGCTTTGACCTGTACAGGTTGCTAGGACTTGTTGCCAATGCTCAGGACTATGTCGGCGCTGGACGATATCAAGTCCTGGCGGCCTTGCCAAAGGATTGCCGGCTGCTATACTATGTATTGCAACTCCAAGGGCAGCGAAAGATAACTGCTTAGCTATCTCTTTAACACCCCCCAGCCCATTCGGGAAAGAAGACGGACAAGTCGTACGAGCTGTCGGCGACTGGCACAGCTGCTCGTGCGGCGGGGGCGTGGGCGTCGACCTGCTGGGTATAGTCGTCCCAGATGACGCAAAAGTAGCTGAGGCGCTCGAAGAGCGCCTTGCGCTTCTTAGAGGTGTGTACATACTCTTGCCGAGGTGCTGCAGAAAAATACTTTTCAGCTCCCGGGATGTATCAAAGAGAGCTCCCGCACTTCACCTTGAATTCTACATCCGGAATGCCCCACGACGCATCTATCCAAGCATGGATTTGCTTGCTCGACTCCAGCTATCGACTCCAGCTATCGAATACCGCGTTTCCTTCCGTAGTGTCTCTTGGGCTCGGGGCGCGCAGTCATTTCGTCGGGTTTAGGCTCCTTGGTGTAAGCACACAACGTATATTTAAGCACCTCGGATCGTCACGCTGTGTAACCATTTCAACTTCCCAACAACTGCACCCCTTAGTGCGCGACCATCCTTATGCTCTTGCCTACACGCAGCCGCGGCTTCGAGTCGCGCCACCTTTTGGCGGGCTTTCGCGATTCGATCAGGCGTGTCCACCATTGTTGTTGGCTGTTGCTGCTAGACGTCGAGCTGATCGGGGCTACAGGTGGTGGATGCATGGGTCGGGATGCTGTTATATACAAGACATGCCATGGATAGAACACGTCCCTGGAGATGCTGTTAACAACGCCCGGGATGACGACCCTACCGATGTCGTTGCCATATTAGCACGCCAACCAGGAGCGCCCACCCCGGTGCGTTTCAAGAGAAGCCAACCACCAAAGCTACCGGCCAGCGACGAAAAGTGGACCTCCCCAAAGCACAACAATGACAGCTTGGCTTAGTGGGGGACAAAGCTCTAATGCACCCACGGCATGTATGAGCTAGATGATTCAGTCCGCTTCCTCCACGCATCAACGCTGCTGACTGGCATGCTTGCCGCTGCTCTCAAAGTAGCCCCAGAGGGCACAGCCACGATATTGTGGATCGACTTCTGACCAGATCTCGAGGGTATCTACTGCACGCCAAAGTTCGAAGCGTGCAAACCAAATGACAACAAAGCAATCAGGGTGTGAAGACAACCCTGGAGAAGGAGAATATCGGAATGAAGGCACTTGCCTGTTTGCATTGGGGTGTTTAACCGAGCGCTTCTGGCACGAGTGCCTGGACACACCAACACAAATAGCTAACAACGGTGATGACCTTGCTCATCACGACTGCCAACGCCAGCGTTCGCGATTGCGGGACTCCCCTTTGAGCCATGCTTCGAATATGATTCATGATGGCATATGCGACGCATTTGGGCTAGTACGTTCGTGTCTCCTTGAGACTTGTCGTTGTTGTATCTCAGTCACATAGTCACACTTCACACTCGGTATAGACGGACACTTGCACCCCTCGCTTTGCGACTGGAGGACGGCGAGTAAAGAGGTAGAGAATACCAGGCAGGGCAGCCTTCTGGGCAACTGGGTGGAGCGCATCCAGGCAATCTGCTGCTACCCGCAGCACGCATCTTTGCTCGCACATTCATCTCAACGCACGATGGCTCTCCCACAGGCGCCGCAACGGCTCCTCAGGGACCTTCATGTAGCCTACATCAAGTCGCTCGATGCAGTGAGTGTCAGACTAGACTGCGTCCCTTCAGAGTGCCGGCCAAGTCAGCTGCCGCCAGGCCATGCAGGAGCTGCAGTCGAGCTTCCTACTGCGTTGAGGATGACAGTGGCTGACCGAAGATCTGGAAACAATCTGACGCCGCAGAAAAAAGAAGGCCTCTCATACCACATGACGACGCACCTGCGCATGAACGGCGTCTACTGGGGCCTCTGCGCGCTCGAGCTCATGCACGCTGGCGACCTGCTCGCTCGGCAGGACCTCGTCGACTTTGTGCTCAGTTGCTGGGACGACCCCAAGGGTAAGGGGAAGCGCAAGGCCGAACTTGACCACAATAAGAACGAGCCTGCAGGGCAACACCGGGATCCGAGCGACGGCAGAGACGGCCAGCCGGGAGGATTCGCGCCGTTCCCGCGGCACGACACCCACATCCTCAGCACGCTGTCCGCATTACAGATCCTCGCCATCAAGGGTGCACTCGACGTGGTTGACCGCCAAGCAGTAATAGACTGTGAGCCGTTTTTCTTCTACCAAGCCCCTCGCACCGCGATCTGATCCAGCTGGGTTTCTGGTCCTCCTGCAGACATTCTCTCGCTACGGTCCACGTCGCCGAACCTGCGTGGCGCATTCTACGGCGACAGCGCAGCGCTCGAGCACGACACGCGCTACCTGTACATTGCGCTGCACGCTTTACAGCTACTCTCCGCCACGGCTGAGCTCGCAGAGATACGCGAGGAGAGCATCGCATACCTGCTGCGCTGCCATAACCGCGACGGCGGCTTCGGCACGTCCGTCGGCGCCGAGAGCCACGCTGGGCAGGTGTTCACGTGCGTCGCGGCGCTCAACATCCTCGACGCGCTCGATCGCGTCGACCTCGATCGCGTCGGCTCGTGGCTCGCAGAGAGGCAGCTGCCCAACGGCGGGCTCAATGGCAGGCCGCAGAAGCTCGAAGATGTGCGTGCTCCGCTACGGACGCACGGGGTACTTTCTCTCATCTGACTCGGATCGCCACATCTTCTTGCAGGTATGCTACTCGTGGTGGGTGCTTAGCTCTCTCAGTATGGTGCGGCGACTGCACTGGATCGATGCCGCCAAGCTGCGGCGCTTCATCCTGTCCGCGCAGGATCCCGAGTACGGTGGCATAGCAGACAGGCCAGACAATGTCGCCGACGTCTTCCACACACACTTTGGCCTCGCAGGGCTCTCACTGTTGTCCGGCTTGGATCGAGGGACGCCGCAAGCAAAGGGCCAGGGCGCAGCAGCAGAAGCAGAAGCAGCACCGGATGGCAATGAGGGTGATGGGCTTGCGAACCTTGAGGAAGTCGACCCGACGTACTGTCTGCCTGCCCACGTGGTCCGGAGATTGGGTATTGAGAAAGGGTACCAGTCGTTTCGCCCCGCGAACAGGTAGCATTTCCATTGCACTGCAATTTTAATGTTATTTCATTTGTCTGTTGGTGCCACAGCGCCCCGTGGGCCACAGGCCTCCGCCTTCCTCTTCAACCGTACGCAGTGCATCGAGGGCAGTCGTCTCTCGAGCGTCCAGCGAAGAACGTAAAGCCCTCCCACCAAAACGAAGCGGCAGCTGGCAGATGGGAGGCACTGGGCGGCAGTGTGGTGTAGCCCACCCGGGTATACCGGCGCACCGGTCGGCCGGATCATCTCCCCCCACCCCTCCCAGTCCCACACCCAACACCACTTTCTTGAGAGCTCTAAATGCATATTCCCTGTCCACTCCACGAAGCCAAGCGTAAATGTGACCAGGATCCGTCCCTGCGAAGGTGAAGAGGGCTGCTAAGGACGTGTCAGACACTTGCCTGCAAAGAGTCGGACGCTGGGACGAAAGGCCTGAGGGAGTTCCGACCAAGGCGATCGCGTTTGATACCCGGCCATCGGCTTCGAAGCGAATTCCTGACGAGTTCTTTTGTACCTGACGCCTCAGCTCCATCATGTCGAGTATGCTGAGCCCGCCCTCGGTGGGCGAGCACTTGCTCGTGACTGTGCCTGCGCCGCACGTGCTCATGCTCACGCTGAACCGTCCCAAGCAGTTGAATAGCATGACCAAGGTGAAGTGCCGAGGTCGTGATGGAGGGCGACAAGGCAAGTTAAGCTTACACTGCTTCTATCCTCACTGTCCACGCTCATAGGACCTAGAGTTGGACCTTGGACGCGTTTTGGACTGGTTCGAAGACGAGCCAGCGCTATGGGTGGGCATCATCACGGGGCGCGGCCGCGCATTTTGCGCCGGACAGGATCTTAAATCATGGCAAGACGAAGCAGCCGCACGGCGACGCTTGGCCTCGTCGTCATCGGAACAGGAGCAGTACGCGCAATTAGCCGACGGCACGCGCGTCCCGCTGCAGCCGCTTTCAGAATCGCAGATCAGCGTCGACCGGCTGCGCAAAGGCGGGTTCGGGAGCATCAGTTCGCGGCGCAGCAGCAAGCCCATCATCGCTGCCATTGACGGAATCTGCATGGGCGGAGGTATGGAGGTCCTGCTCAACTGCGATCTCGCCGTCGCTACGGACCGCTCGCGCTTTGCGCTGCCAGAGGTCTCGCGGGGAGTCATCGCTGCGCAGGGTGGCATTGCTCGGGTGGCCAAGGTCAGCGGGCATGTGAGTGGATAGGGAGAGTGGCGACACGGAACAAAGCCACCGCTGTGATGCTCGCTGCAGCAGACGCTGAACTTGGAACTGTGCCGCCGTGATTTTCCTCCCAGCACCGCGCCTCCGAATTGCTGCTCACCGGCTCGGCTGTCTCGGCCGCAGAGCTCTACTCCAAGTACCAGCTGCTGAACAGCGTCGTGCACCTCCCTCCGTCTGCGAGCTTGGAAGCAGGCCAAGTAGCCGTCGAACGCGCCGCGGTGGCGCTCGCTGCGCGCCTCTGCGAAAACTCGCCCGACGCGCTGCTCGTCACAAAAGAGGCGCTCAACGCGGCGAGAGATTACCCAGGTCCCACCGGCGCGAATGCTGTGCTGATCAACGGACAGAAGCGCCAGGGCAATTTGGAGGATCTGGCCGTCGAGGCATACACGACCACGCGCGCTCGAGCGCTGTACGTTGGCGAGAACATCAACGAGGGCCTCACAGCGTTCCGAGAGGTAAGTGCGACGCCAATTGCAGACCGCTCTCGAAGTGACGTCGACGTTCTGACATACACGGTCCTGCATAGAAACGCGCACCGCGATGGCGCGATCCTGTCCAATTCCAGCGGCAGGAACGCAATGCGGGCAAGCTGTGAGGCGCAAGAGAGGGTATCCGGCGAGCAAGCCAGGCGTTTTGCTGTCTGTAAATCAAGCAGTGCAGGAAGCAAGGCAGAGCGTAGTAACGCTGACTCGCGTAGGTGGATCATAGCACAATACGATACACAGCACAAATGCCATCTGGTACACAAACCAAAGCCTTCGTCGCATTTTTTTTTTTAATTTCTGCTTTCGAAAGTAAACAAATCTTCGGTATATTGTACAACTACAAAAGAATGCCAGCGATGACGCGCAAGTATGTGTGCGGATGGACGGGGAACCGATTTGACTCTGTCTTCGTCTGCCTGCCAGCCAGGCAAATCTGGTCGGCAGGAAGATGCACATCTACAAAGACGAGTGGCAGACGGCAGGCGGCAGGAGATCGAAATGAAAGGCGCGCTCGCCTATTGATGGTAACAGACAGCGGGCGCCTGGGAATACGAACGAAAAGGAAAAAAGCAAGCAACGGCAATGAAAAAAGCGTAACAGTTTACGCGACTGGGCTGCTAACCATGCGTCCGCTCATCGCCGCACCGGCAGACGTGGCCGCAAGGCTGCGGCTGAGCAGCCTGCCCATCGCCTCGCGGCGGACTCGCGCATTGGCGCGCGCGGAAAAGTTGAGCGGCGCCACGTCGCTCGGCGGCCCCCGTGGCTGGCGCACCGGCTGCTGCATTTGCATCTGCTGCGCGTGCGAGGGCGCAGACAGCGACGAGGCGGCGGAGGGAACAAGCAGCTTGGCTTCGGACGTGAACGTGCGCGAGCGCGGCGCAGCCACGAGCTGGATGGGCGGTAGGCGCGGGCTGATGCCTGCGCTCGCGTACTTGTGGTTCGCTCCGCCACTGGAGCTTCCGGAAGCGGAGGGTTTCTTGGTCACGGGCGTGCTAACGCATTCCTCGTAGGCTTCAGCATCGCCGCCGGCGCCGTCTGCGGCGCCTTCAGAGGAAGACGCAGCGCTCGACGCGGGCGTCACCTCGTCTGCGTCGCCCTCCTGCTGGCAAGCAACATCTTCATTGTCGTCACCGTCATCAGACAGGACGGCGCTGCTCGCGGCATTGCTGCTCGTCTCGCTATCGTCAACGACGATGCTTGGCGTCGGAGTCGAGCTGGCGCTGCTTATGCTGGCGCTGCGCCGAGTGGCGCCGGCGGCAGTAGATGGCGTTGGCTTGCTGTTGCTGGTCGCGCCGCTGTTGCGCGAGATGGAAGACGAGCGCCACGAGATGGCGCTGTCGGCCGTGGAGACGGTGCGCTCACGCTTGCCAGCAGCGGCAGCGGCAGGGTTGATGGGCAAGCCGCTGCCCGACAAGTGGCGCAGATCGGAACGCGTCAAGGAGCGGCTGGTACCGTCGACGTTCCATGAGGAGCGTTGGCGCTGCTGCTGCTGTTCAGCCAGCGCCTGTTGCTGTTGCTGTTGCTGCTGCTGCAGAGCGTGAAGGAGCAAGAGCTGCTGCTGTTGTTGCTGCAGCATCAACTGCTCCTGCAGCGCCTGCTGCTGGTGCTGCGCAGCCAGTTGACGGTTGCGCATGTTGGCCTGCAGCGTGGCTTGAGCGGCGCTGCGCTGCTCGCTGGCGCTGGCGTACTGTTGTTGCTGTTGCTCCTGCTGAACCAACTGGGCATGCTGCAGCTGGAGTTGAAGCGCGAGCATCTGCTGCTGCTGCTGCTCGAGCGCAGCGGCCACTTGGGCAGATGCGAGCTCATACTCGTCCTGCTGCTGCTGCTGATGACCCTGTAGATGCATCTGCTGCGCCTGCAGTGCCTGCAGACGCATCAACTCAAACTGCTGCAGCTGCTGCTGCAGCGCGAGCTGCTGTTTGAGCTGCTCCTGCTGTTCGCGCACGTGCGCCGCGCTGCTGGCCGCGCGGAAGGCCGCTTGGCCCTGGCGTTGCCGAAGCATATTGACTGCGCTCTCGCGCGCGCTGCTGACGCTCGCACCGCCATTTCCCTCTTCAACGGACGTGGCGCTGCTGGGGCTGGAAGCACGCAGCTGTTGCTGCTGATCCCCCGCCGCCTTGTGCGCGGCGGCGGCCTGTGCGGCAGCGACGGGTTTGGCGGGCAGGCCGGTGCCGCTCAGGCGGTTGGTATTAGTGCTGTTGCTGCTAGCGTAGGCGGGCGGACTGCTCGCTTCGTTGGTCGCACCAGAGGCTTGGCCGTCCGCAAACGATGCGTTCATGCCTGGTGTGAAAGGAGCCGCCGTGGGCTTCATGGTGGACAAAGTAAAAGCTCAGATGAAGTTCAAACTGTAGGCGTATTGCGGAGGAAGGAGAAACAGCTGTCAGTGACGGGGTCCATTTTGGTGCTCAGTGCTTGCCGTGCTCACAGATTGGGCAAATGTGCGAGGGTTGGATGCCAGAGCAAGGGACGCTTGAGTGGGCTCTAAGGCCGAGGTCGATTGTCTGTTGCGAATGTGCTAGATGAGTGGGTTGGGTGTATGAGCGCGGGCGCGTGTGAAGTACGGCCGCGTGGAGTACTGGGGTTTATCGAGTAAGCTGGGACGCACGGCAGTGCCGTCGAATGCAGTTAAACTTGGTGATTGGGGGGTGGCTAGTGTGGGTAGCCGGATCGAGCAAAAGCGATCGTCGCTCGTCGGCTTGGGTCGCTTGCTTGTTTGCTTGCTTTGGCAGTTGGATGAGTCGCTGGCTGTTGGGGAGCGTGATGAGTCGAATCAATCGACGGGTACGAAGGACCTGTTTGTTGGTAGGGTCAAAAAGAGGCTTGGTTGAGTGTGATATCGACAAGGGCTGCCTCTCAGAGGGCCTTGCTTGGGGAGGCAGAGGTAGGTGCTGTGAGCTTGGCTGGCGGTAGGCGGTGGAGCAAAAAGAAGAGAAGCGGGTGGAGCTGAAGCGAAGGATATTGATGCTATCTGCTTCTTGACAAGCTCTGTACATTGGATATGACACGCGAGATGTGGTTGAGAGTCAGTTGCTGTACGTCTCTGTACTCCTTTCCACAGTAGCGCCCTTTGTGGTGTTGAGTATGCGCGTATAGACGCGCGACCAACAAGAGACCGTTGGGCTTCGGGCACCGCCTCTTTCTCTCGGTTACCCCCTTGGGGCGTTGGCCATCCACCCGCTCGCCTCTGATTCTCACCTTTTTCCTGTGGCCTTTTTGGTCTACAGTGGCTACGACGGCGTGCACCAGGTGCTGCTGTTCAGCACTTGATGGTGCGTTTGAGGCAAGTGATATGACTGGGAAGAGTGGACAGGGCGAAAGCGCTGCGCTGCGCGCTCGTTGTTGTGAGGAAACAAGGGGACCGGATTTTTTTTTCTGTTTTTGGGTTGGATTATGTGCTGTATTAGAGACGGGAGACACAACTGGTCGGAAGTGGAAATGGTCGAAGCGAAGGGGAAGGTAGAGAGAGAAAGAGAGACGGAACGAGGCGAGGCGAGGTGAAGCGAGGCGAGGAGAGTTGAAGAAGGGCGGGCGAGATGAAGATGGGATATATATGGGGGGGAAAGGGGGCGATGGTGATGGCGGTGAAGGCTGACTGGCAGGGTTGTATCGAACAGGCTGGATGGGCTGCGGTGAGTGTGCGAGTGGCGCGCCACTCGCACACTTGACTGGTGTGAGAGCCCATCACAGTGAGATGCGACAGATCGAGTGGAGCGCTGCAGTGGAAGAGACAGACACGCCAAAGAGTCAGACTGCACTGCGGCAGCACGCGCAGCGCACTGAACTGCAGGGCGGCGCTGTGGCTGTGTGCCTGGAGGGAGAGGGAAAAGAACCCTGTGTCAGCAGTACCCCAAAGTCGCGCGCGGCAGCAGGCCCGGCAGGATAGTGCAGAGCGAAGGCCGATCTCCTGTGCCAGCCAGACTGGCACACTTGGACTCTTGAACGGACAGTTGACTGGTGCGGGACCAGTCTGTCTGTCGCTTGCATGCAGCCGGGCGGGGCATGTCCCCGCAGGCGCAGAACACGGTTAGAGTGCTGTAGCCCACTCATCTCTTGACTCTCGAGGTTGGTAGCACGGCACGAGTTGAGCACAGACGACGGAGGCTCCGGCAAATGAATCAATGAAAACACCTTTCCGAACTTGGAGGGTTGATGCGCCACTAAGGGATCCACCCTCCAATTGAATCGAATCAGCCAGCGCATGCGTATGCATCCGTCTGCCAGCTGCCAGGCCAAGCAGTGGGTGAGCTCAACGTGCCCACCCTGGATTAGATGCGCTTGGTCCGTGATGGATTCGGTCGGCGCCAGTCGAGTGGGAAGGGCAACGCCTTTCGCTTCACTTTACGTCCAATTTGGCCCTAGCGTCGCATGGAAGACTTCTGCGGTCCTGTTCACACACACATGCATACATATCTGTATATAATTAAATCCATGCCACCAACATTCATGGTCGTTTGAGGCTGATCGAAAAGAGAAAGAGGGTATGCCTCGTTCGAAAACCCCGACCCCTCCCCGGCTCGCGTTCGCGCGTCCACTCCATGCAGAGCCAGCCGAAGAGGCACCATCTGCAGACTTCACCGCCAGCCTCGGCTCCTGTCTTCTTTGAGCAGTTGACGGGACACGCATGTATACACAATAGTGCCGACCATGCACGTTGGGCGAAAAAAGTACTTCACGCGTCTCTTCGACCGCACTCACACCACCAAATCGTGTACCTATCCCATCCATCAATCGAATAGAAATCCCGCTTTCTGCCGTACCCATCGCAGCACGTGGCCCTCCCAGAAGATCGACACCTCGTGCAGGTACAAGAAGCACTGACACACGCGCTGCAGCTCTCTTTCTCTTTCTTCTTCTCCTTTGCCCACTCCTTCTCCTTTGCCCACTCCTTCTCCCTCTTCTCATCTAACTACGCCACCCCCGCCGCAACTTCCGCGTCGCTGTTGCCGCGAACAGACCGTCACCGGCATCCGCAGGCGCAGTGCTGCTCGTCGTTGAGAACGGCGCGATGGAGAGCGGCTGCAAGCGGTGTCCGCGCCCGCTGAGCCGCGTGTGCGGTACGCGCAGATGCGCCACTCGAGTAGCTCCTTCCTTCCACGCCGCCGTTCGTGCTGCTGCTGCGCGAGGTGGTCGCTGACGCACTCCTTCGTGTCCAGCCTGCTGCAGGATGACGCACCCGGCTGCTGCTGCCGACCGTGCGGGCCTTGCTGCTGTGGCCTCCCATCACCCGCTTTGTCCCTCAGAGGTGGGAAGAACGCGCGGTACTCCGGAGTGCTCGACTCGTGCCCCTGTTCCTTCCCATGGGACCCACAGTAGACACTGTCCTTCACTTTCAGCCATGGCCCCACCCCGCCGAGCAGGACCACGTGTGCGTCGAGCGTCATGGCCTGCAGATGCAGCGTTAGCTCGCTCTCCTGGTGTCGGCGCCGTAAAGCGCCTCGCAACCGATTTCGGCGGCTTGTCCATATACCAGCTGGACAGAGACAGGCCCGGGCGGAAGTACGAGTGGATGTGCCGCCCTTTCTCGATCAGCGGCGGCGGCACCGTCGGCGATACCTCATCGCTGGGCGAGGGTGGCGATGAGGAGGAGGAGAACAATGACGACGCAGTATCTGCAGCAGCTCCTGCTGCTGACAAAGAGGGTGAGAGGCAACAGAGGCACCACTGTTGCCGTCGCCAACCCTGTCACTGCTTCCGGCCTCAATCTTCTTGCCCTTCTCAGCAAACGGGTCTTCGCAGATGCGCGCCTCGCAGCTCACGCACGTGTACGTCCCCGACAGCACGCGCTGGAGGTGAGGGCAACTCTTCGACGCCGCAAAGCGACCGCCCGCCCGCTTCCAGCTGCGATCAGCGCAGCAGCCCAGCGCAGATGCTAAACTGAGATGACGGCAGTCGTGTGTTCGGGCTGGGTCTGGGCACTGGATATGCTTTCTGCTTTTCCGCGCTCCTGGACGCAAGCGCTTGCCCTTCCGCGTTGTTCCATGGAACGGGCTGCGCCGAAGCCTGTTGCACTCCTCCCGCTGCCCGTTCGCTCAGCTCCCGCTCTTGCTCTTTCCCATGCCTGCATCTGCCCCTGTCGCTTTGACCGGAACGCCACGGCAATGTCGAGAGCATTGTCACGATTGCGCATGTTCATCCTGGCCAAGCTGATCAGACCGTCAGCTACCGGCGCAGCGGTTTGGGACGTACTCCCTGCGGAGGTGCATGTACTCCAAGTCCTTCAGCAATGGCATCATCGGCGGCAAGGCCGTGCTGTGCATGTTGTCCAGCAGCATCGCTTTGCGCGGGAGACCGCCACATGTGGCGCGAGCATTCGTTGCGGGTGATGTGCTGCTTGTGCTGTTGGTACTGCTGCTCGTCTTGCTACCGAGCTGCCGCACCTCAATGAACTGCGGCAAGGACAGCGCGTGCAACTCGACGATGGTAAGATTGAGTAGGTTTGGTAGGAACTCTGTCAGCCCGGCCATTGCCGCACACCATTCTGCCGGTGAGCCCAGGATCGCCATCCGATGGACAGTGTAGGGCCGCGCTGATAGCGTCAAAGGTACCGTTGTCCAATGGACGCCTTTGCAAATGATCCGATGAGAGGTTCCATGACGAGCCAGAGAGAATCTTTGCAAGCGCCCGCACGACAGAGATTGGGAACGTGCGCTCCCCTGCCTCGTCGCACGGCTTGGGGGGACGAGTGGCGAGTAGCACAAGGCCGTCGGCATATGTTCCCGCTGGTGCATGCCCCCCGCTGCCATGACTGCTGCTGCTGCTTTGGCTGGAGAAGCCAGCTTTGGATATGACGAACGCCTCCAGAGAAGTGAGAAGCGGTGAGTTGGACGTTTTGGTGACGCTATACCACGATGATGGTTTGCCATCCTCCTCAAGGGCAGATTGATTCCCAGCGCTGCCCTTCGCCCATTGTCCGCGATGGTTCCTTGGCTTTTGCATTGGCCCCGGTTGTGGCGCCGTCCGCAGGCTCTCCATCATCGTTGCCAAGCTCTCCTTCTGGCTAGCTCCGGGCATCTGGACGGGTCCATCAATGTCCATGACATGTGCAGACATGGCTGAGCGCCGCAAGCAACCAGGAACAGTTGCAGCCAAGCCGCGGCACAGCTGTATGCATGCACTGAGCGATTTGGATTGGTCATTGGACAGCGCATATCGTTGGTATGCTTTGGAATGCACGTAGATTTCCTTGTCAAGCACCAATTCGAATGCCGTCACACTCGATGTGATATACTTTACGCTCGTGTGGGCATGGGGTAGCCTTGCTGTGACACCAATTGCATGTGTGTACGCATCTAGGTCGACACTTGCTTTTGCAGATGCACTTCGTTCATCGCTGGTCAATGGTTTGCATGGGCTCTCCTTACGTGTGTCTGGAATGGTTAATTTGCTTTTGGAGCACCCACGCGGTGCAAAGAAGAGATGCAACAGCCTTGTTCATAGCCGCTGAAGTGATGATGTGAAAGCAGCATCCTCAGGCCTCGAGGTCACCCTTCAGAGCCTGCGACTGCGATCGTGTGTCCTGCTCTTCCCTTTACCGTTCTCTCCTTTACTAGGGAGCCCGTGATGTTCGACGAGGCATCAGCATGGGTCGCGGGAATCGTTGAGGCAAATGCGTCGATTGGTACCCTCGCTTCTTTAGCTCTTTCAAACACACATGTAGCGCGTTCCAATTGATAGCTGGTGGTCCACGCGCAATCGGAGCGTCTCTGTGCGTCACAAATGGAGGCCCATCAGCTCTGTGCGCAACCCCGAGGAGATGCAGCAAAGCGAAAGCAGAATTTTCAGCTCAGTGAAGACCATCCAAAGCACGGTGTGCGGCAATCAGGTAGCCAGCATCTTCGCCCCACCGATTGACCGTGTCATTCCTGGACGGACCTATGAAGGAGACCATGCATAGAGCCGAAGAGGAGAGAGTAAGCGTGTTCGCTCCAGGGTGAGAGTACGTTTTTGCACTTGGGTGATGGTCGTGAAACCAGCTCAGCTGGCCTTAGGTCCGAACGGCTGCCGAGGGGTAGCTTGCACCAACGACAGTGAAAGCTGCGATGTAATCCTCGACACTGCTCGGCAGTGTAGCATCGTTCCCTTCCCGACGCTTGCCACGCCTCGAGCGCATCTGTCCTCGCCGATGCTGAGAAGACGAAGCAGACAGAGGGTGACACCAGAATGTCTCGATGGCCAGCGTGTGGCGGCGCAGAGTAGGCACATAGTCTTCGCTTTCCGGCGAGGAAGAATATGAAGAAGACAATGAGGACGAAGGACTTGGCGATGAATTAGACATGAATGGGGGGAGCCGTCAAGACGGTTCTGTCACATCTATCGTCGCCGGTCATGTCAGGACCTACCTGGCCCACTCCCCGGCGGCGCGCTGATGGAAAGCATCAACCATCATAAACTGGCTGGGCGCTTGGCGCGTCGGACACGCTTGGAAGGAAGCACTGGTGCCGGTTTACCCGTATTGATACGGCCCATGGCCGATCAAAGGCAAAGTACTGGCAACACCGTGACGTGACCTGTGTAGCAAATAGCATCACGCCGGCTTACAATTACCGACAAGCGATGGTTGCACTAGAGGCAATGAAAGAAACGCAGATGGTGTTCCAGATGTCCGTAACCCTAGAAGGTGGATCCGCCCTTTTCATCGCTTCACCACAAAACTCCACTCCCAGCTGCCAATCGGATATGGAATCCTCATAACTCCCACTCGCCTGAATCTCCACCTGATGCGAGCACACGTTATGATACAGGCTCGTGTACACTGGGCGGCAAGATAGATACGTGCTATACAAATAGACCGGGGAAGAGTGCACGCCCACTGCCTACGTGCTTCGGATCCGACGAAGAGGCACACAGGCTGCACACTCTGCTTCTAGCTACAGCTGCGGGACTGCGACGCGGGTGGGGCCCCCATTGTCCTGGAAGCATCATTGCAAAGGGCGAAGCACACTGACTCGTAGAAGCTCCTCTGCTTGCTCATCGGAAAGCTCATTCAACTCGGTAGCGCGTTCAGAATGAGGTCTGCAGACGCCAAACGAACCGCGACACTGCTCGGTCGCTCGTTGCGGACGTGTCTGCAGCAGCAGCAACAACAACAACATCGTCATCATCAATTGCACCTTTCGCAGGAATGCAGAGTGTTCAGCACACGGCAGGTGCTACCAAAGCTGCCACACGACCATGCTGGCATGTGCACCTCACAGCCGGCAACGCAAGTGCTCCTACCTTGGCAGATACATCAGACGCTGGTGCCGCAGCAGCGCCATGCACGTCCGCCAGTCCGAGGGTACATATTCGCGCTCAGAGGACCGCCGCCGAGCAGGCGCCATTACGGCTCTGACGCGAGCGGTAACTCTCAAGATCAGCAGCAACAGAACTCACCTCCACGGCCGAAACGTGAGTGACTTACCCTATGCGCTTGCCACACGCCTATCAGCTTATTTCCTCTTACACATGCTCTGCTCCTTTCCCGCATCCAGGCACCCTCCGCCAAGCGTGGCACTCGACACGAATCCGATGGTACCCCATCCCGATCCTCCTTGGCGCCTGCGTGCTTGTCGGTGTGCAGGCGCGACGGCAGTACCTCGCCGAGCGTGATGGCAAAGGGCTCGGTAGCGGCGGCAAGATCGTCGATGAGAATGGCCAGGTCGTCAAGATGGACGGGCCGTGGACCGTGTATGTCTTTGCTGCCTTGCCGCTCAACAGCATCTCGCGACTCTGGGGCTGGGCCAATAACCTGACGCTGCCCATGTGGTTCCGACCGTATGGCTTCAAGTTCTACTCGTACCTTTTCGGCTGCAACCTGGACGAGATGAAAGACCCGGACCTGACGCATTACGCCAGTCTCGGCGAATTCTTCTACCGCGAGCTAAAGGACAGTGCACGTCCAATTTCCGCGCATGCTGAGCTGGTAAGAGGCTATTTCCAAGCGTAGTAGCAGCGCGTGATGCTTACGTTCCATTTCGCACACTTCCAGGTCTCTCCTGCAGACGGTAAGGTCCTCCACTTTGGTTCCGTGAAGCAACGGCGGGTCGAGCAAGTGAAAGGCATCACTTATTCGCTCGATGCGCTCCTGGGTCTTTCTTCCGACCCTCATTCATTGGAGCCATACGAGCAATCAGCACTCTTGGGATCTGTCAGCAAGCGAGAGCGCAACTTCCAAATCAAGGACGAGAAGAATTTTGCGCGAGTCAACGGGATCGACTACAGTCTGGACCGCTTGCTTGGCGGCGGTCCGCGACAGCAGCACTGGCGAGTCTTCAGCGCGACGTGGTGGAGCAGGTGGATTTCCGACTCGGTCGACGCGGTCACTATGCGTTCAGGCGGGAGGAAAGGGAGCAAAGACAAACCTCTCTCGTGCCTGGCGCTCTTCTCGCAGAAGCGCGAGTCCCAAATTTCCGAGGAGACGTCGCTCCTGCGGAACGAAGATAGCGTCGCGGAAGAGGCAGGGATACCCACACCGGATACACCAGAGGTTCTCGGCAGGTACGCAGATGTCGCGTTGGATGTGGGCAGCAACGCTGTGCCACCCATCTTGGAGCCGCATTCACCGGGGCACGATGGAGTCAAAGAGGGCAACAAGCTTTTCTTCACAGTTGTCTACCTCGCTCCTGGCGACTACCACCACTTCCACAGTCCTGCAAGTTGGATCGTCGAGCGTAGAAGACACTTTAGAGGTGCGTACTGTGCAATCCTCAGCCTGATGAGTCTCAAATGCTGACCTTAATTACATTTTTCTTTTATTCTCACAGGAGAGCTCTATTCCGTTTCTCCCTACATGGCCCAACGCCTCGCGAATCTCTTTGTCTTGAACGAGCGCGTCGCGCTCCTGGGTCGCTGGCGGCACGGCTTTTTCAGCATGATCCCCGTCGGCGCGACCAACGTCGGGTCCATTCGCATCAACTTTGACCGTGCGCTGCGCACCAACCTGCGCGACCAGCGCGCTTTGGCCGGCACCTACTCCGAAGCTACGTACAGCTCAGCCAGCAGAATCCTCGGCGGGCAGCCGCTGAAGATTGGCGACGAGATGGGCGGCTTCCTTCTCGGTAGCACCGTCGTGCTCGTATTCGAGGCGCCTGAGACATTCGACTTTTCCATCCAGGCTGGACAGAAGATCAAGATGGGACAGTCATTAGGGAGCATCCCTATACAACAGCCAAAACAGCGGCCAATCTTCGGTTGGTGGCATGGGCAATACTGATGCCGCAAAAGGTACATGCCATTGCATCAACGCTCAATGCGTACATGCAAAGCAAGGTTGTACAAGTCAAATCGATTACAAGAGAAATAGCGAAATAGTTCTCAGGAGCGGAGCAGCTGCGTCTATGTTGCGGGCTACATGGCGAGATGGGAGGGCGGGCGCGATCAAGCGAACATATTGTGAAGTAAGCTTGCAGCCCCTGCGTTGAGGGCTGTGGATTTTAAATCTAGAATGGCACCGAAAGCCTCTACAACGTTCGGGTGCCTAGGAAGCAGCTTCGCGCTGGGAAGCTTCATGGCGTAATATGCTTGGATACTAGCGGAGATCACCAAGAGCAGACGCGGGGAGAATTTGGCCTTTCGAGCTTCTAGCATCATGCGAAGGATGCTCAGGTCTGTCCATTTGGGCTGGAATGAATGCATCGTATCGCCGAGCGCCAAGAGGACGACGATCTGGTGCATGAGCTCCTTGGCGTCCTCCTTGGACACCATCGGCAATTTACGAGAGTTCAAATTGCGCCCCTTGTCTAGCAATACTGCCACGAGATCGGATAAACGCTGTGCTTTCTGATCCATCGACTGGGGATTGAGGCCAGGCGGAGATGTGTGGCGGGTCGTTTTGTTGACCATGTTTTGCAAACGCCGCGTCCACATTCGCTTACTGATGGCCTTAGAAGCCTTGGTAATGAGCGGAAATGGACCAGCGTGCTGCGTCGATAGGCCCAGGTACTCCGCGAGAGCCGCACGAGCCTCGACCAAGAACGGAGATCGTTCCGGTCTGCCGCCTTTGAGCAGGCGCATCTTGAGGATATCTTCGCGAAGTTGCTCTCTGTGCAGTGTCCATTGCTCGGTGCTCTGCGACAGCTTTATGAGTACACGAGCTCCCAGCAATGAGTCGTCAGCCAGCCACATGAAGGCTGCGATCTGCCTTGAAACGAGGTCAAGCAGAAACGGGTGCATCGCCCTGTTGTCCAAGATGGACAGTAACGACTCGATGCAAAGCTGGGTGCGCAAAGGAGCAGGATGGTGTTAGTGCTCAATCCCGTGTGTGTATGCAGGCGGCGACACTTACCCAAACTGCTGAGCGCGATGCGTCTGCGAAGTGGCTGCGGTCAGAGGGAGGCAAAAGTCTCATGTCCACCTTGTCGTTTGCATCCTCAGCGGGATTGCCAACCAACGTCGAGTCGAGATCCAAGAGCAGACTGCTGCGTGGCGTTGAAAGCTCGATGAAGCGAGAAACAGCAGCAGACGATTCCGTTGGAGGCGAATGTCGCTCGAATGGGTGTTGCAATGACGACCGATCGCTTGTTGGATGAGCGACCGCGGTGGATTGAGCAGATGATGGAGATAGTGCCAACTCTTCCCTGATGTCATTCCCCAAGGCCCTCATGCCCATAGAGCTCTCCAGTATCAATGGCATGACGAGTGACGAGCGTGGGCTGGACGCCACATCAGGACAGGCAGGAAAGGGAATAGAGCTGCGCTTTTTCTTGAACGCGAGTTTTGACGCCTCGGGTGGGGCTGTCCATCGGCCCGCATCGTTGGCTGTCCCGGGCCAGTCTTTGCGGCTTACTATTTCAGATGAGGGATCACTCCGGAGACGCAGTCCTTGCGGCTGCTGTGGAAGATGCAATGACGAAGCAACTTTAAAGGGGAACTCGACGCGCTCATGAGAAGGAGCTAGTCCAGTTTCACTAGCTTGAGACTCGCGCGCGAGCACATGTGCTTCTTCCGATCTCATACGTATCCTCTCAGGCTCCCACACGTTTGAAAGCAGAGAGTGAAATTCTGGAGCGATAAGGCTTTGATCTGACTCGCCTTTCCTTCTCGCAGTGCCGGTAGCTTCATGAGCGGTGAAGCCGAAAGGCAGCAGCTGAGGGCCATCGTGCGTAGCCTTACTCGTGGGCTTCGTCGTACCGACCGGTTTGTTGGACTGAGATCCGCTGCTCGAAGACATGCTGGCCACTGATGAGGCAGGGGAAGATCTTGGAGTGCTGCGAGGTAATCGCATCGGTGGGATCGTAGCAGGGTAACGCGTGCTGACTGGCGTGGGATCAAGGTCGAAATTCAGGGTGGATATGCTACTGGTTCCACGTGAGAAGCACGATGTGCGCTGGTGGAGGCCGAGGCTAGAGCTTGAAGCCTTGCTCCTGAAGGATGCAGAGTTTCAGATCCCATGTCCAGGAGTCGCGCTCTCTTGGGCTCACCCTTCGCGCAAAGCGTGTGAGGAAACCCGTCCGGCATCGTCTGCTTTAACCACCCTTGCCTCGTTGCCATTTTCCCTCTGCACGTCGGCTCGGCATTCTTTCAATGCTTCGTTCTCCTCTGGAAACGAGCTGAATGATTCGGCAGACACAGTCGTAGGGCTGCTCGCCTCGCTGATCTCTGCTCCTCGCTCAGCACCACCGCCGCGCATGAGCCACCGCGACAGTTCTTCACTGGTCAGGTCCATCGGCGCTACCAACAGATCGATGGTGGCGAGTCCCTGTGCGGTGTTAGCACGGTTGGCGGCTAAAGTGGCGCGCAACGAACGGAACTGGTTAGACGAGGCAGGCGATGAAGTATTGGCTCTTGAGGTGACTTTGGGGTGGCACTCGAGTTCATTTGATGCGACAGTTGGCGAGGATGCGGGCCTTACGAGGTCAACGGGAACAGGTTGCTCAGCTCTCCTTGTCGACTTTCCCACCAGGGCCTCCTTTGATTGAGCCGAGCCGTTGCGAGCGATCAACCGTCCGATGAGCATCGTGCTTCAAGTCTGAGGGCTTAGGTGTTGCAATCTCAAGCAAGTCAGCCGTCAGATTCGCGTTCACGGAGACGGGCATGACCAATCTGCGTAGTCGGAGCTGATTATATGCCAGCATCTTTCTCAGCTCTGCCTTTCCAATTGAATCACAACAGCAAGAACTCTGGAGACAGGAGAGATTAGCAAACAGGGAACAGAGAAGGCAGTGGATGCAGCAGAGTCGTTTGCAGAAGAACTTCAGTGTCGCACAGCAGATCGATTGCTTGAAACGGAGTATGACAATCACGTTTGCTTTGAGATAACCCATCGCTGTCGATGTGCAAACATCAAACAACGAAAGGTTGCTGAAAGCCGTCGGCACGTTGACACCGCTCCAATTGAACCGACGTTTGCGCGTTTGTGACGCGACTGGGCTTCTTGCAACACGCATGTTTGAGCTTAGCGCAAAGGTAAAGAAGAGGAAATGGCCGCTGAACCGCAGACGCTGTCACGAGAATCAAGCAAAGCGGTGAGAGAAAGGAACGCCAGCCTTGAGGTCGTGCCAAGCTTCTGCTGGGGCAAACGAGAACTAACATGTCACAAAATCCTGGTTGGACGACATTCGACGGCAGGTCAATTGAATGCCACTGGAATGGTGGCCGATGACTTCCAATCGTTACTAAGTCGAAAAGAATCGAAACGTGGGAAGATGTGTAGAAATACAATAGCCAATGCTTGTTTCATTTACAGCTTGAGAATGTCCACTCTCGTCCTGCCAGGGATATCATATCCGATACGGTCCCTCTCCGACTGTCCAGCACACTTTGCCTGCTCGATGATCTCGCGCAAATCCTGCTGCGGTCGAATGGTGACCATGGCGACTGTTCCGCCACGGTCGCCCTTCCTGCCACCAGCGGCACCTGGATTGACGCAGATAGTTGGGTCGAGCAGTTTGCTGCATGGGTTCAGCACCGACGGAAGGATGAGAATGTCAGGCGTGACAGTGACAAAGTCCGCCAGGTGTGCGTGAGATATGTCGAGCGGCAGGGGAGGATTGGAAGCCGGGGAGGACGGGTAGAGCGGGTAGAAGCTGCGAGGTGGACAATCAGCGACGACAATCAGATCAGCTAATCGAAATTTTTACCAGGAGAACGATGCTGCGCTTGAAAAGGCAACTCACCATCGCTGGCTGATAATATGACCACAGACTCTCAGAAGAGGGTCAGGTGTAGCAGTCTCAAACGCGTTCGAGCTTTTGATATCTTCGACCTGGATTACCATCTCCTCTGACCGTACATCTCTGAGCACGTCTGCCGTCGACAGACCGACAAAGCATTCGTTAATCCAGACTGCGCACGGGTTCGGCAAGCGGAAGAGACGCTTGTCATCCTGTACGCACCCACAAGAGAGCAATCAACCAACTGTACATGACAGGGATGATCAACTATGCGTACTCACAGGAAGGCTTGTCCTCTTGTCAAACATTCCTAAACTTGTATCGCTTTTCGAATTGTGCTCGAACATCGGTTGTGGGAACGCAGCATGCGCCGATACAATATCCTTTGTACTTGGCACCAGCGCAATCCTCAGTCCGCTGCCTTTGGTCGCCTTCAAAAGCTCGTCCAAACGATCGCTGACCCTCTTTCTGAAGATATCCTCCGGGAATTCGTCGACATGACCGGATTGAAGTATAGGATGGTAGCGCGACAAGAAGGGGCCAAGGAGGATCAGGATATCCGGGGTGTCTCTGAGAGCTTGCTGAATGATGGCTTCCAGCGGACCGAAGGTTAAGTCTGAGTCGGAAGTGAAAGGTCCTGCGGCAACCATCATCTTCATCGGTTGGCCATTCATGCTCTTGGTGCTGTACTGAAACTTCTCTAGCTGTCTCATCTCTTCTGTGCCTTCGGGTAATCTAGGTGGCTGCGAGGTCGCAGAATAAGGGACCTGCCTCAGCACGCGAACATGACGTTTTTGACTTCTCTCAAACGCCCACTCACCAGTAAGACCTCTTGCACGGAAAACGCGTCGCCCGTCCCATTCCGTCCCTTGAGCCCGACGAGCATACCGGGAAAGATACCGAAGCGGTCCGTTCGCAAAAGTCCGTCATCCTCATCACCGAATTTTGCCCCAGGCGCCGGCGGACTACGCCTGACCTTGCAGTCCGCTTCAAACATGAGCGAGACGCGCTCGCCATCACCCATCTTCTTGCTGGTCTCTAGCACAACTCCAGCCTCGCTGAGCTTCGGTACGCCCGTCTTCGCCCACCGAGCTGTCTCCATGACGGATGCCACCTCCACTGGCGGCGGCACAGCGGGACAGATGCGGCCGACGACATAAATGTCGTCCTGCGATGGCACCGTGGGGTCGCCAAATGGGTTGGGTCCTAGCTCGTAAAATTCTTCGATCACATCGGCCATGCGATCGATGCGCTCGTCAAGAGCTGTCGAGGCCAGCTAGTGACTCAGCTTGGGAGGTTTCGATGAGATTTTGCTTGCTCGACACCCACTCACCCGCAGTGTAGGCTCTCTTCTGCTCGAACATGTACCGATACGCCCATTTTTCCGGCTCGATGCTCATGCCTAAGAAGACCTTCCCCTTCCTGACAGCCGGATCGACGTGGGTGTCAAGATGGGCATTGAGAGTGTCAATGACTTGGAAGGGGAGGTGATGGTGTCGGTCGTCAGCAGCGGCTTTGATGCCTTCGACTTCGATCGCTTGGGATTCGAGAGATGCATGTTCACGCCGCAGAGTCGCGCCTCGAATGTCGGCAGATTTGTCGCCTAGGTCATACCTGTCATCCATGTCGATGTCCATGCGCTCTTGTCCTTGTTTTGCTGGATATTGCATATCAGTCAGGACGGCATACAGATCAGTTCTCGCTTTCTTCCATGGCAGAGGTAGGTCTACATCTGGATGACGCTCCGAGACGACTCACACTGTGGGAGGATTGTGCTGCGTTTCACCAAGTTCTCGCGTGACGCAAGAGGAGTTTTGGAAGTGTCGTGCTTTGACGAGCCACCACTGCTACTGACGCGGTGATGAGTGCTGCCGTATGTGTGCGAGGGCGGTCGGGAGGGGGTGATTGGATCTGTACGTGGACTGCCAGAAGTGGGGTCGCCGCCAAGTCTGCAAACGCGTTGGCAATAAGCTGTGCAATCAGCGCGCCCTTTCGCGACCACTATTAGAGCATGGCCTGAGTAAGTACTCACAAGCTACCAAAGCTGGCTCTCGCCTTCTTGCCAGTGCTCAGTAATCCGTTTTTTGCTGACTTGGCCCCGGGAGCACCAGCGCGGGGTGTAGCTTGCGCTTTTGCTAATTGGCGCTGCTCCACCACACGCCTGAGCGAGCGCATGTTCTCGCTGCTGAGCGCCGCATCGTCGTGGTCCATGCTGTACGCCTCCCACTGGAAGTAAAGATCTTCAGGGCTAATAGCCCATTTCTGGCATATGGACAAAGCTGTTTGGGCAAGCGGACCGAGGCCGATGAAATATGCAAGTCAGATACCAACCAGTGGTCTGTGCAAGGTTCAGGCCAAAGAGCGCGCTCACCTTCATCGAGAACCGCATCCATCTCTCTCTTTGACGGCAATCCCTCGAGCTGCTTGTGGAACTGCTTCTTAATGTCAAGCTTCACCCTCATCCCGGCGGTCGACATGCTGGCGAAACAAGGAGAGGAGCAGGTGTCGTCGAGTGCACCCTTTGGCTCGCTCGCACGTGATCACGACAGCACTGGAGGCAGAGGAGGGTCGGGGGATATGGCGCCAGCTTCTCTTTGCTCGTAGCTTCCTCCTCTGCGTTTCATCCACGTCTTGACCAGGTAACAAGAATATACGTGGTTGAGACTGGGACGAGGATAGGAGGGGCGTGCCATCGTTTCGCAAACGCCGTGCATAGATTACTGACTGTATGGATGGCGCACTCTATCACTGCTGAGAGTCGAGTCGCGTCGCGTACTACGCGACCCACTTTGCGACGCGTCACGAGGGTCGAGGACGCAAGCAAGCCCTATCGGCCGAGAACGACCCCACCGGAACACACGCCATTCACAATCTTCTATAAATAGTGGCAATGTGGAGCTTTCAGGATGTCGCAACCCATATATCTCGTTTCGTGTTAACATCCATATCGGCTTGGCAACATCATCGTCAAGATGGTGCATAGTGAAGCACCATGGCCACAATTTCTGTGATCAAGAACACAAGCCGGCCTCGGCAGGATCAAGAACAAGTACATTAGCGACCGCACTGTATTGCAGACAGTAATTCGGTGATGAGTAGACATAAGCCCGAGCGGGTATTGCAAAGCAGCATGAGAGATTGAAGAGCATGCCAACTCACTCGAGGCGACGTTTTGGGAGCTGAGCGTCATCCCAAATTCTTCGAGCCAACTGGTGGCCAGACTCATCCCAACGGGAAGCCCGAAACGCTGAAAAAGGAGGACGCCTGGATCGGTGACGAAAGAGCGTAGCGACGACCAACGCAGGCGAGATCCTTTGAAATCCGTCAGGCGAAGGACTCCAGGAGACGGCGATCGTCGGACAAGTTGACAACAAAAGGTAAACTAATGAGAGACCTTAATGATGGATAAGAGGTATGGACGCTTGAGTCTATAGGAGCGAGCAGTGCATGAGCGGAAGGCGCAACGCGCGGCGCGAGCAGCCGCCCTGCGGATATTGACTCACTTCATACACGCTGTTTATTTCTCTTCATTTTCAGGCTCAACATAAATTTCAGCTCTGTAGGGACTCTCGAGGACGTAGAGGCTGGCTACAGTTGTTAAGAAACAATGAAGTCTCGTGCAACGCAGGCTCTGTCTCGCCCACAACGCTGGTCGCTCCGTCGCTTTCCAAGGTCAACCTGTTCGCAAGCGGAGCAGTTACATTGCACACCATTCAGTTGGATCTTCCATTCGCCTCTAGCCTGCATGCCGGGTCAGCGTCAGCCGTTCGGGGATTTTCGCGCTCCACGACATCCAGAGGTTCAGCTGGGCCTTTGTGACGCCTGTGCCGTAGGCACCGATGACCAAATGGCAGTCACACCTGTTACGCATGGGAATGCTCAGTTACGCCGAACACCTGCGATTCTTCATTGAGCACTATGGTGGGAGTGTCGTGGTGGCACAGGCGGGCTGCAAAGGAAAAGTGAAGACCGACTTGGCGATTAAGCATGGCAGTTCGACTAGTGATGGGGCAAAAACTGTGCATGCGTCGTGTTCTCGTCAACTGCCCTAACGCTTCGCTATGGCCTGGAGTACATTCGCATCAATCAAGCCATGTCTCGAGTAAGGGCTAGCGGAAGAAAAGAAAGAAACAGATTTTCATGCTACGTATGGCGCTGTACAGACTCGGTGAGCCATCTGGATTTTCTAGCTGAAGCGGGGTCAGCAGCTCCCGTATTCTAAAGGATGATTTCTGGTGCAATGCGTACAGTGCTATACGCAGTTTCATGGGCTTTTCCCGTCATTCTCGCATACAACGTTGCACAAGAGAGTCTCTCGAACCAGTCTCAGAAGTCGCGGTGAGCTGACGCAGGGTTCAAAGGCATGGGTATTGCTCGTTAAACGGAATCTCTAGTGTACATATGCTTGATTTTGTAACTTTGCCGTGCAATGAGAAATGATCATGATCAACTTGCTGAGATGTGAGCAATGCGAAAGGAAAAACTGATGGCTTGTGCAGTGGGGCGGTGGCGCCTCTCGAGTCTCGGCGCCAACGTCACATATGTGCAGTGGATTGGCGGGAGGGTTAAGACTTGACCGCGTAAGTACTCGCCTGGGCGCGTTGAGTCTCCATGTCCGTTCTCAGTCCACTTGAAAGAAGTTTGCGACTCCAGGGAGCCTTGAAAGCTCCAAGACTTCAGGCGGCGATTCGGAGGCAAGCGTATCGGAGCTTTCCAGATTGGTTGTAAGGCTACTGTCGCTCGACAGATCGGGAGAAGGCAAGACCATTTTTGAGCTCGATGCGACGGCTGAATCCGTCGATCCGGCGCCATTGGCAGCGCGAAAAAAGATAGACGCAGAAGAATCTGTTGCATTAACACTTTCGACGGCGGCCTTCATGCTGGAGAGGGTCGAGCGCAGCTGAGCAGATCGCATCTTGTCGCTCCGTACCCGAGCGATGATGTCGTTAATCATCCTCTGGACGCCTTCGAGCTCATCACGTGCCTTTCGTGGTAGGGTGTCGAAGCCTTTGAGCGAGTTTGGCGGAGGAGCCTCACTTGTCGATGCTACCTGATGTTGAACGAGACTCGCCTGCACGATCTCTTCCACCTTGTCGAGCGCAGCGCGAGCGAGCCGGATCATCTCTTCGCTCTCGGATAATGAATCGTCCAGCATGTTATGTCGAAGCTCCAGCGCACCGATGCACGCCTTTCCCAGCTCAGCTTGGTCGCGCCCGCCCATGTTCGCTGACAGGCTAATGACTTGCAGGCAGGCTGTCGATTCGGTGCTGTTGCAGCAGGTGGTCGGGTTGAGCGCCTGCAGGTGAACCTTTCTGACACTCGTAGGCTCTAGGTGTGCGTGAGCCGAGGTTCATTCCTCGCCTGGAATGAGCGCGCCCTCGACTAGCGAGGTATCAGGCTGAGAGGCCCGTGTTCGTTGCTTTTGGCGCGATCCTATCAACAACTCCACGTTGCCACGGAAGACTCAACAAGCGGCGGCATCAAGTATTGCATGTCATCTAGACTTCTTCCCCTCCATGCACGCTCAACACTGCATCCGACGTGAGCTTGCGGAGAGAGAATGAGGCCAAGCTGTATACATCATTATAAGATGACCTTGCGTCCGAGAGTGGGTTACGTTGGGTGACCTTGACTCGTGTTGTTGAAGGATGCGTGCGCTAGCATTATCGGCGATTAACTGCATAGTGGAAGTCACCGACGGGGATGCAAGTCGCGTCGCGCTTACAAGATATATATATGGTTAAAGCTTGGTGTAGGACAGTCCCACTGCGGCCCAAGTAGGTGGAGGTGAAGCGGCTGTGCGCAGGGTTCGCCAGGCTGAGCGCTAGCGAAGCTGTCTGCGAACGCAGCAGCAGGGAAAGCGTACAGTATGTCTGGACAGCGTTCCACGCGAAGCGGGAATGCCGAAGAAACTGCGGTATCGGCAGGCGCTCAAGGCGCAGTTCGCTCGTTGGATGGTCTTTCGCCTTCGCCAAGTGCCAAGACCAATGGCAATCGCGGTAGCGGCACCGCCGGGAACCTTCCTGGTGTGGAGGAGCAAGGAGCAACAGCGAATGTTGATGATAGGGCTGGTCGAGCTCGTCCCCCGTTGGCTCGTGCTGCAATGTTGAAACGACAAGCACGCGCAGCTCAGAAGGGCATTTCATTTTTCGATGAGGAAGAAGAGAGGCTCTTGAAAGAGGCTACCCAGCAGGCCCGTGAAGCTCACGAAAGCAATAACGGTCTGCCGCTCTTGCAGTTTAGCACCCTCACCAAGGACAAGGGAAAAGCCAGAGCAATTGACGCACCGTCACAAGCGCACGCGCTTTCACTATTATCGAAGAAGGGTGGAGATGAGCGGCTGAACGCACCTTTGCAGAATATTCCAACGCGAAACATCTTTTCCATTGAGTATCCCGGTTTCATTTTGCCACCCGCGGAAAGGCATAAGCCAGGCCCATCAGGTCTTGAACGTGCTCTGGCAACACTCTCGCCTGATCCGCCACCGCTCAGCAACCCGCAAAGCGCTCTTGAGCACATGGCCAACCTCCTGGACAGGCGAGCGGAGGTAGTCGAGTGCAGACTTGGTGCAAAGTATTACCCACCTGTGCCCAAAGCCGATGATACTGCGCGTAATGGCGCCCATGGCGCGAACAAGTACAAAGGAAAGGGACACGCACGGGATAGCGAGGCACGACACGATCACGTATCGCAACATGCAGTCACGGAGATTGGCAAGAAGCTGCCCCTGGCTGCTCTCAATACTCCATCAGAATTCCAGCTCGACAGCAGCCTCTACAAGCACCCGATCCTCGGCAACGTGGTCGCCACAAACAACCCTATCATCCGCATCCGCCGTCGCAAGTGGAAGCGGCGTGGAGCGACGGGTATAGACGGGCAAGATGCTGGAGTGTGCAAGGAATATATGATCGAGCTCGTCGGTACGGCAAAGCAAACTGTCCGATTCAGGACGCTGGCGGAATATGCATTCGAGCCGGAGGTCGGTCATGTGCACCTTGGTGATTCAGAGGTGCTCAAAGCGAACGCCCCCATTGGTCTGCCGTTGAGGCAAGGGACCGATTGGTCAGATGAGAATGCAATCGCAGCGGGAAGGAGGCAGCACCGAGATGACGAAAGCTGTGACAGTGAAATGGATATCGGCGAGCAGTTCGAAATGCATGAAGAGCTGAGTGCCGCACGCACGTCCCGGCCAAGATCTAAAGGCAAGCGGCGCGATTCCGCTACTTTGAACGCAGAACAATATGCAGCTTCGATGCTGGACAACGCTCACGGTACGGTTCTTCGTCGCAAAGCGACACAGTGGCCCAGCACGGGGAATAAGACACTCAGTCTCCATGCCGCGATGATGACGATGAACACGCAGGCTTTGCGTGCATTCCGATTCGACCCTGAGCTGCAAGACTATCTCGTAGAGGTAATGGTACCTCATAAGGACAAGAAGAGGCATGTTGCAGATCTCAGGAATGTGCCCTGCGCGACGGCTCAGGATGCAAGATCGCATGCTGCCGCAGGCCCCGCCATGCTTCCTTTCATGAAGAGCAACCTCAATCTCATTCCTCCTGCGAGGTTCCTGAAGCAAAACCCACCTTTCCCATACTAGTAAGTCCATATTCAGCCAGTCCCTGACGCTTGCTTGTCAACTGCTCACCGTCCATATCTCGCCTGAATCGCCCAGCTTTCGACAAAATGCCTACGCCAGCATCTTGGAAACACCACAAGGTGACGGTACGGTCCGGCGTCGCTGGGTGAACGAGCGTTCGTGGAAGGGCTACTCGGCCATCGCTTTTCAATTCGCCAGGCCAGCACGCGGGAACAATTGCGAGGAGGCATCAGACGGCGAGGAAGGCAGAGGTGAAGGTGATGATGAATATCAAGTTTCGGAAGGAGATGCAGACGAGGGTGGCGAGGATGAAATGGGCAGACAGTCACGGCCTGTTGGCAAGCAAGATCTCGTCCTCAACACAGCACCAACTCCGTTGAGCCCTCCGCCACATGTTGAGGCTCAGCGCAAGAATGTCCAGCAAGACTTGCTGAAGCGTTTGGAAAGAATGTTCGAAGAGCAGCCCATCTGGTCTCGCGCCCGCCTCACTAACCAATTCGAATCGAAACAGGATCGCCAAGCGCTCACGAGTAGCAAGCTGCTCATCCCTCTCGTCGCGTATCAGATAGTTGATGGACCGTACAAAGGTTCACTGGTTCGTTTTGGGTACGACGTCCGCGCTGATCCGAACAGCCGCTTCTTCCAGCGGCTTTCATTCAGGACACTCAATCAGCGAAGGCGTTATCGGCGCTCTAGAAAGATTACGAAGCATTACGGGACAGAGGAGGCGGAAGACGCCACCCCGCTTCTGGAAGACGATGAGGACGAAGGGGTGGAGGGTAGGGATGGTGATATGCGTGAAGAAGAGGACCAGGCCGTCGATGGCGGTGGCGATGGCGATTATGATCGTTACAGGACGATGGATGCGGATGGCGAAGCTGGCTCCAGGCCAGGCTCTTCAGGAACTTCGAAGTGAGTCAACCTCTTTCGATGAGATCATCTGCTCAGAAAGCTCAAATCTCATATCCCTCCCCCTGCTCTTTTGCTTGTGCAGCAAAAGCCATATCTTCGACGGCAAAAAGATTCACGACAATATGGCCTCATTTTTCTTGGTGGACATCACTGATCCGTCAGTGCAAGAGCTTGTCAACGACACAAGTCCGCGAGCATTGAGGCAGGGGATCGATGTGAGTAGCTTCTCTGATGAATAAACTGCGACGTGAGCTCAGTCGTCCTATTTCGGGTAAATGCCACGATGCAGGTGCACACTGGTTGGTACACAATGCTACAGTGGGAGCTCCTCCGCGAAGTGACCAGTCTCAAATACCGATGCGTCTCCATCGAAGGAAGGGAAGCGGCGGAGGACGAGGTGAAGTTCTGCATCAAGCAAACCAAGGATCGACTCAGGCGAGCTGGCGCGCTTTCCGTCGGAGTCGGGGAGGACTGGGACGTCGACGAGTACAAATGGGACAGCACGAGGCCAGGAGCCTTTGAGGAGCGTCTTGCCGAGGCGCAAGAGATGATGGCGGACGAGATGCAAGGCGCTGGAACAACCGCAATCGCGGGGAGGGGCAGGGGAAAGGGTAGCGCAAAGCCTGGGCGCAAACCGAAGATGAAGCAGAAACAGACTCGTCCAAAAGGCAACGTTTTGTAGTGCAACATCGTTCACGATGCAAGCGCTCCATACTCGAATGAGGTATGAGAACCATAGCTTTTATACGCACGCTACTGGGCGCCACCTTCGAGCAAGATCGTGATCGCCCCTTCTACACTCCCGCCGCTCATGAGGAGCGCTCGTAAGTTCCTCGCCCCATCTGTGAAACCCATACCCTGATACACATGCCCGCGGATGTGAATAACAAATCAGCATGAGCACACAGTGGATATGTTCCGCATAGCATGGTTGACACTCACTTGCATCTGCTCCAGTTGCGTCGCGTAGCGCTCCTCGGGCAGTCGAATGTCGCCTGCTCCTGGGCCGGCGCCCGCACCGAAGAGCCCCCCCGCGCCGCCCATGCCACCCATCAGGCTCCGCATCCTGTTTGAAGAACAATGCTCTCGGTCAGCTTCGTACGGTCATGAGCATCATCTGCTGACTTCCTTTAATACTCACAGCTCCGGGTTCATCCCTCCAAAGGGATTTGCACCGCCCACACCAGCTCCACCTGCGCCGAGGCCACCCATTTGGCCCAGCATCTCGAATAAATTGGGCGGCGCTCCGCCTGCAGCGCCTGGAGATGGAGCAGCACCCGCAGCAGCACCCGACCCAGCCTGAGTCCCAGCCCCGGTCCCGGTCGTGGGGTCACTGCTTCCTGTCCTAGGCGCAAAAGCACCGACTGGTGGCCATTGTGCGGCTGCTCCTCTTCCCCCTGCTCCGCCGCCAGCACCGCCAAGTCCACTAAACAAAGCCCCGGCGCCAAACCCTCCTCCGCCTCCGCCGCCAAACATGGCCTGCATCTGCTGCGCCTGTCGCATCATCTCCGGATTGGTGAGCATCTCCCTGAATCGCTCAGACTGCAGCATCTGCTGTAGTTGCGGGCGCATGCTTGCTAGTTGAGGGTTCAAGGATACTATCTGCGATGCGGAGGCCGAGCGGTAGTGGAGATCGAATGATCATGGCATGATCAGCACACTGGAGCGATCATAGGCAAATGATGCCGTTTGGCTCAAGTGCACCCCGCGCCGCTCACCTGGTCCACAACTTCGGGACTTGCAAGCGCACTGCGCATTTGTCCCCTGAAGCCTTCATCTTCCAGAAGGTTCATCATCATGTTCGGATCGTTCAAGTTGACACCTGTTCCAGCGAACGGGTTGAAATTGGCCATATGCGGTCCCGCCAGGTCGGCCCTGTTCAGAGCCGAGAGCGGGTTGTTGGTGAACTGTTGCCCTGCGCCGAAATTGGCCGGCACACCTCGTGCTTCGGCGCTGGTCGCTGCTGACGTTGTCCCTACACCTGCGCCCGTGCCTGCTGCGCTTACCCGTGCTGAGCCCGCTGCACTCGCGGCTGGCTGTGCGCTCCCGCCAGACGGAGCGGTATGCGCAGAAGCAGCGGACCGGACCATGTGGATCGTATGCCCATCTTGCACCTTGTACTCCTTGACCGTTTGCCCGTCCTTCAGCACCTTGCCGCTGTAGATGAGCCGCTGGCTATCCGCTGGGAAGTCCTCGCGCTTGCTCGCGATCTCCTCCTTGAGCTTGCTGATGTTTGCATCGGGCGAGATACTGACAGAGAGCGAGAGTCCGGACGGGCCTTTGATGGTCACATTGATGGGTGGCGCTTCGACCTCGTTGTCCGCCATGGTGAAAGTAGTGTAGTTCCCAAGAAGTCCTTTGCAAGCTCGAACAGTTGTATGTGCTTCCGAGCAATGAGACCTCATGGTTAAGTTGTACAGACGCGTAAGTGTTCGAAAAAGTGTAAGTGATGGCCGTGTAAGCCACCGCATGAATGATCGAAGGTCACTCATATGTCATCACCTCGGCACACAGTGCCCCAGTGCCTTGACCTGAGCCACTCACCTCTCGGCAAGAACCCATGACCTTCTGTCCCTGATGTCTTAGCATCTTTCATCTCTAGGGATCCAAATCGCAACCAAGATGACCGCCTCTGATCAGACGACACGAGCTTTCATACGACCGCTCAAAGACACCTACGCAGGTTCTAGCGATGGAGAACCGGCCTCATGGAGCTCGGAGACAAGCGAAGGCTCAGGCGGACGTAGAAGATGTGCACAGACACGCTCACACCCTCTGGGAAGCCACAACATTCAGTAGCACTTTCACGGTCTTTCGTTCTGCGGCGGAAAGGGAAGAACGCAGCACAAGAACAATGGTGCGCAGTGTACCTCAGAGATGAGGATAACTAGCATGTATTACGCCTATTGTGGCCTTGGAACGAAGTAATGTCTAAATCATGACGCCCTAGGCCTTCCTTGCGCTTAACATCCGCCTTGTTTTCACAATGCCGTAAGTACCCAATATGACAAATGTGGAGTCTACTCTGCCTTCTTCTCCTCTGCTGCCGCTCCCTCCTTCTCATCAGCTTTATCCGCAGCAGGCTCATTCGTCGCTGCCGCCTCTGCGGCTGCTGGTGCTGCGCTGGCGTCATCGTCGTTCTTGGTCGCATCCTTGGCTTCTGCTTTGCTACTTTCGTCGTCAGCCGGCGGCGGGAGGACGGCGCCCTTGCCTTGCTGCGCAGCTTCGAATGCAGTCTTGAATTGCTCGGCGTCTTTACAGTAGGAAGGAGAGAGTACGGACTAGTCAGCTGTGTGGGCCAGAAGACATGTAGCGAGTGCATTTTTCGGGACTGACTTTCAGAATTTGCAAATCGAATGGCAAGCGTCTCCGCGGTCGCTTCGCCATCTGAGACGTCGGCTGCAACGTTGTAGACCCACGAACGATCCGAAGAGACATTTGGCGCCAGCTTGATCTCCGGCGTGACTGAAAGTATTAAAAGGTTCAGGTCAGTTACCTATAGATACGCGGAATTACGTGCACACAGGCGAGCTGTTGCATTGCACTATACGCATGAGAGTGACTGAGACTCACTGTAGTGGTTGGCGCAGACTTTGAGCGTCTTGTCCCGCCTCATGACGACTCGGACCTTCTTGGACTGCTTGTGCTCGAGCAGTCGGACGTCACCCGTCCCGCGCTCCTTCCACTGCTTGCTGTCCTTGTCGAAGCGGAAGAGCTTGGCACGCCTGCCATTGACAGTCGAAGGAGGTCACGATCAGCATACATGAAGGGGGACCACAGAGTATCGCGATCGAAACAGGTAGGAGTTGCTCCCCCTTTGACAGCGACAGAAGCTGCAGCCGGTATGAGCATGCTGAATGCAGGATTGAAGCCCTTAGGCCAAACCATAGGTTTGTAGCAGCCGTGAATCACCTATCAACTACTCACATCTTGAAGAGAACATTCTCGTCCTCCTCCATCGTCTTTGTCTCGACCTCCTTCTCGAGCTTGATGACCGGCTCATAGTGCGGGTCATTCTCCTGCTCGCCGGGGTCGTTGCCGGCGGAAGCGAGAGGGTCGTTCTTTAGTTCTTGGGAAGCCATTTTCGATTGTTTGTCTGCTTTGCTCCTCCCGAAAGTTGTGAGGTTGAATGTAGCAGTGGGCCGAATATACCTTTCGTAGCAAGTGTTGTACTTCGCAAAAAAATGTGAAGACCCCGTCCAACGATGAGGGTTAGAGTCCCACAACGGAGAGGGTTAGAGGTGTTCTTGTTCTTGTTCTCGTCTCTCGTTTCTCCTCGAGAAGGGCCTGGGATCTGGTGCTGGTGTGCCATGGTCCTTCGTTCTGGCTCTGGGGCAGTCATGGAGTTGTATCCTCCCTCCCCTTTGGTCTTTGCTCTGGTACTGTGCCAAGAAGCCGGCGGGGGCGCACTCTCCACGCATTCCCAAGCTTGACTCTGCGCGCGCCTGCGCCATGCAACCCCCCAGGCTGGCCGTAGCCCGCGGCAACCACTCAACAGCGCGGCGCGCTACGCAGCAGCCCAGACAGGGCTTGACATACATTGCGAACAGCCACTACTGACAGCAAGCATGGAAAGCTCCTTCTTCGACACCGCAAGCGTCGCATCACCGGACGACACTGCTTCACAAAGGTCAGAACAAGAACAGCTATTGATTGGACATCTAGCTCCTCACCTTGCGTGGAGTTTTACCTAGGCGCGCGCTGCTTCTACAAGCTACACCGCCGTACGCGCGCAGGCCCGGTCGCCATCCCTCCCAAAATGGAAAGTGACGGCCGCATTGCATCCAGCTCGCGCTTACCCAGTACGACTTCGCTCCAAGGGGGCCGACGGACGTTCTTGGAGCCGTCATCCAGATGCGTAATGAGCAGGAATACTGCAAAGACGTTTAGCAGCAGGGGGGTGGGCGGCGCCTCGGGGAGATCGCTGCCGCCGCGAAGAATGTGGTCTGCTTGTTTGGCGGTTGCGCTTCTGGCGTGCATCGCTTTGCTGCCGGCGCGGGCACACATGATCGAGCTTTTGCCGGCTTCGAAGGAGTGCTTCTTCGAAGACCTGCACATCGGGGACCAGGTGCGTCTGTGGTCTTGCATCATGAGCGTGAGTATTTGAGCATGCAGCTGACATTTACACCTGCGCTTTGTCTTCGTTTTGGCTGCAGATGACTCTGACCTATCAAGTAGGCGGTGGTGGGGGGCATCTCGACATTGACACGACGCTCACCGAGCCATCTGGTCAGCGGCTGTACGAGCTGTACCGCAAGGACACGGGGACATACTCTTTCACCGCGCAGCACGACGGGCGATACGAGTACTGCTTCTCGAACGAGTTTAGCACCGTCAGCGACAAGACGGTCAGCTTCAACGTGCATGGCATCATCTATGTGCCCGATGACGGAGAGATGCAGCCGATAGAACGGGAAATTAGGGATCTGGCAGCTGGACTGCAGGCCATCAAGGACGAGCAAGAATACCTCGTCGTCAGAGAGCGCGTGCATCGGAATAGTGAGTCAGATGCTCTCGCACCTGCCTGCATACGCCGCTGACATCGAACAACACGTTACGATTGCTTTCTCCACAGCTGCCGAAAGCACAAATACGAGGGTCAAGTGGTGGTCCATCGCCCAGGGGATCATGCTTCTGGGTGTCTGTGGCGTGCAGATCTTCTTTGTGAAGAGGTGAGAGAAAGGCAGCAGGCTCACAGAGCAAATCGTGTATGCGAAAGACGACAAGCTCACACACGCCCACCCACCTTCCATCCTGCACTTGCCCTCTCACACCTACTGCAGGCAATTCGAGGTTCGCCGTGTGGTCTGAGGCAGACGGGCCACGGATGCAAAATAGGGAAAGAGCCCTTCTTGGCTCAGCCAAGATTCTGGAGCGCACCGAGATGTCTGAACACAAGGTGCAGCCTCGATCGCTCAAATGTAGCTATAGCACAGCAATCCAACCCTCCATCCCGTAGTCGGCTACCGCGTTGCATAGGCGGGAGGAGTTGCATGCATGTGCATCTGCCTATCATTCTGATACGGACAAGGACTGTTTCTCATCGACGTCAATGATCTGATATACAGGAAATGAATCGCCGTCGGAGGCCACAGTATGGTTTATAATTCGGCAAGTAACCTGCCGGTCCGAGCGAGAGTTAATGCTCGTCAGTGCACGTCCAGCGGGAGACGCTTCCAATGGCGCTGTGGAATACTCACATCGTGCCCAGACTCTGCACGATCTGGTCGCCCATGGCCTGCTCGACTGCGTCTTCGAGATGTCGCTTCGGGTCTTGCTTGCCGACATGCCGTGTCTTTAGCTCGTCCGCGCTCATCGTACTCTCCTCCTGCACGCTTTTGTTGTACTCTTCCGACAGCTTCAGCATGCGCTGGATTGCCTTCTCGTTCGACTCCTTGTGCTGCCCCCAATCCCGGAGGCGCAGGCCCTCGGTCCAGTTGCGCTTGTGCAGGTTGTTAAGCATGCTTTGCTCCAGCTCTGTTTTTCGGTAGTTGATCGCGATGCTGTAGTAGTGCCGATTGAGCCCGTGGATCAGACTCTGAATGCTCGGCTTGTTGAGGTGTCCAATGTTTGAGGTCGTTTGCCGCGGCTCCTGCCCGAGCATCATGCTGCTCGGATTGATCAGGCGGAACGCGTCGATGACGACTTTGCCTTTAACAGATTGGATCGGATCGACGACGACGGCTACAGCGCGCGGGTTCAGCTGCTCGAACGATTGCTGCGTATTGATGTCGACACTAGACAGCCAGCAGCCAAACCCAGGGTGAGAATGATACCAACCTACGACCGCCTCTGGTCGCCCTGTCTGTCTGAGCATGTCCAGCATTTTGGTCTGGTACACCGGATCTACTGCCTGCAGCGGAGAGGCAACCTGGATCAGTTCGTGCATTGATGATGAATGGCCCCCGCGGCGCTTTGAACATACCTCAACCGAAACTCCTGTACCGCTTTGTGGCATACTGTGTGCAGGCGCCAGACATGGTTGCATCAGTTGGAAACTGCCTGCCGCAATCAGGCGGGAGGGTCTATGAACTGACCTGAAAACATCGACAACCGAGACGGTATAGTCATCTACAAATTCTCCAAGCATGAGCCCCATGACTTCCATTGGCACACCTGCTCGGCCGTGCTTGAGCATCTTGAGAAGCGCCAGCGAGGAGATGTACACCGTCTCCGAGTTGTCTTGTTGAGGCATGTCTGATACGGACGCGTTGCCACCGCCTCCTCCCATGTGCTGGGCGCGGTTCATCATCGATTGAAAGTCCATTTTCGATGGACGTGTGCGGCTTTTCCGCAGGCCGTCTGATGTACGAGTCTGGCTCCGTGAAGCTTTGCAGAGGGTGCGGTGCTATGAACCCTGCTCGTGACCCGTCAACTTGCGGACGTTGGACCTAGTGAGCAATCTCACATGGAGTTGGAAGCCGCGTAACTTGTATACTCAACTCACCGAACGGGTGATGGATTGCTGAGATGACGACGGCACTGCGTCGCTGTGCTAGGTTGGGTGGGCGGAACGCGTCTGCGCGACTTGCTTGCAGGGAAGTGGACTCCCACACACTGCCACACTTCTCGTCGAGCTGAGAGGAAGAATGCTGGGATCCATCTGGCTGTTTCTTGATAGCTTTTGTTCACGTAGATCCATCCCTCTCTGCACCCTGCGCGCATCCAGCAGGTGCAGGAACACGTTCTGCTTGGTCGAGTGCACGAACTGAACGGGCTGCCAGTAAGACCTTTTTCGCAGTTCTGATTTGCAAGCGACTGGTGAAGCCAGCGCAAACCGGACTTGCCACTGACCGCACCGCAACTGCTGGAGACGCTCATCTGCAACAGCGCAGCAGATATCTTCCTACAGCGGCAGCAGCAATCGCCATCATGGCGGGCCCGCCACCTGGATTCAATGGCCCTCCGCCGAGTGCACCAGCCGCGATGCGTGGCCTACTTCCAGGCATGTCCAATGGCGCGGAGCCAGCGTGCATGGATGCTGCCACATTGGAAGCAAAGGCTCGAAAATGGAAGCAGCACCAGGCACGACGCTTTGGTGATCGCAAGGGGAAAACAGCCATAGTGGACACGGGAAAGCAGGAGATGCCGCCGGAGCACCTCAGGAAAATCATGAAGGACCACGGAGACATGTCGAACCGCAAGTACAGGGCAGAGAAGCGAGTGCATCTTGGTGCTCTTAAGTACGTGCCTCACGCGATGATGAAGCTTCTGGAGAACATTCCAATGCCTTGGGAACAAGTGCGAGAGGTTCCAGTGCTGTATCACGTCAGTGGTGCTTTGACCATGGTCAACGAGATCCCAAAGGTGATCGAGCCGATCTACCATGCTCAATGGGCCACCATGTGGCTTGCGATGAGGAGGGAGAAGCGTGATCGTCGCCACTTTAAGCGGATGCGCTTCCCGCCCTTTGACGACGAAGAGCCGCCGATGGACTACGGGGACAACCTGCTGGACGTCGAGCCACTCGAGGCGATACAGCTCGAGCTGGATGAGGATGAAGATGGAGCAGTCATCGACTGGTTCTATGATCACAAGCCCCTGGTCGAAGATCAGAAGCACGTCAATGGACCATCATACAAGAGCTTTTCTCTGGACCTGCCGCAGATGGCTGCGCTGCACCGTCTCGGAAAGACGTTGCTCAGCGACATTTCGACCGGTGACAACAACAATGCTTATCTCTTCGACAAAAAGTCATTCTTCACCGCTAAGGCGCTCAACACGGCCATCCCTGGAGGTCCCAAGTTCGAGCCTTTGTTTAAAGACACCGATGACTTTGATGCTGATTGGGACGAATTTAACGACATCAACAAGGTCATCATCCGCAACCAGATTAGGACAGAGTACAAGGTTGCTTTCCCGCATCTGTACAACTCGCGTCCTCGCTCCGTTCACAATGCGGTCTATCATGAACCAAAAAACGTCTACATCCACACAGACGACCCTGATCTACCCACTTTCTACTACGACCCTGCCATCAATCCGATTTCTGGCCGCACAATCTCCACAAAGGACCAGTTTGACGGGTTCTACTCCAATGGTGAACCAGTCTTGGACCACGAGGAGGAAGTCTTTGGCGGTGCTGATGGAGACGACGACTTGGAGGACGTGGTCTCTGTCAAATTACCCGAGGGTATCGAGCCATTCTTGGAAGAAGAGGAGTTGACGAACGACCTCACGGCCGACGCCATCGCGCTGTGGTGGGCTCCGGCGCCTTACAATCGCCGCAGCGGCAGGACGGTGCGCGCGATTGATGCGCCACTGATCAAGACCTGGTACACCAAGGAGCATTGTCCACCAGGCATGCCGGTCAAGGTTCGAGTGTCGTACCAGAAGCTGCTTAAGAAACACGTCGCCAACCTGCTGCACGCGCGGAATCCCAAGGCTGGCACGAAGAAGTACCTGCTTCGTCAGCTCAAGGAGACCAAGTTCTTTCAGACGACCACCATCGACTGGGTCGAGGCGGGCTTGCAAGTGTGCAGACAGTCATTCAACATGCTCAACCTCTTGATCCATCGCAAGGGTTTGCACTACTTGCATTTGGATTACAATTTCAACCTAAAGCCCATCAAGACGCTGTAAGTTTCATGCGCTATGCTCATGACCGATTCGGTCGGCTGATTTTGGGTTACTGCTCTTCCACAGCACAACCAAGGAGCGGAAGAAGAGTCGGTTCGGAAATGCATTTCATCTTATCAGGGAGATCGCGAGACTTGTCAAGATGGTCGTGGATGCGCACGTTCAATTCCGCCTGGGCAATATCGATGCGTTCCAACTCGCCGATGGCCTGCAGTACTTGCTCAACCATGTTGGACAGCTGACTGGGATGTACAGGTACAAGTACAAAGTCATGCGGCAAATCCGCGCATGCAAAGACTTGAAGGTAAGCTCAAGCATGTCCGCGGCGTTCGACAATTGAAGCTTATCAGTTTTTTCATTCTGTTTAGCATGTCATCTACTACCGTTTCAACAGTGGTCCAGTGGGCAAAGGCCCCGGTGTCGGTTTCTGGGCCCCCAGTTGGCGCGTTTGGATGGCGCTGCTGCGAGGGCTCACGCCGCTGCTCGAACGCTGGCTTGGCAACCTGCTGGCGCGTCAATTCGAGGGACGCTCGAATAAGAACAAGTCCATTCTTGTGACCAAGCAGCGCGTAGAGTCGCACTTCGACCTCGAGCTGAGGGCAGCCGTCTTGCACGATATTCTCGACATGATGCCGGAGAACATTCGCCAGAGCAAGTCCAAGACGATCATGCAGCACATGACTGAGGCCTTCCGATGTTGGAAAGCCAACATTCCGTGGAAGGTGCCAGGCATGCCTGCGCCGATCGAAAACCTTATCCTGCGATACGTCAAGTCGAAAGCGGATTGGTGGACCTCAGTGGCGCATTACAACCGTGAACGCATTCGCCGCGGCGCTACCGTTGACAAGACGGTAGCCAGGAAGAATCTCGGACGTTTGACACGTCTGTACCTCAAGGCTGAACAGGAAAGGCAAAATTCATACCTCAAGGATGGGCCATACATCACATCCGAGGGAGCTGTTGCAATCTATACCTCGACCGTGCACTGGCTCGAGTCTCGTCGGTTCCAGCCAATTCCATTTCCATCGCTGAACTTCAAGCACGACTCGAAGATTCTCGTGCTTGCACTTGAGCGCTTGAAAGAAGCTTACAGTGTCAAAGGGAGACTCAATCAAAGCCAACGTGAAGAGCTAGCGCTCGTCGAGCAGGCATTTGATGAGCCAGCTATGACGCTCTCTAGGATCAAGCGTCTCATGCTCACGCAGCGCGCATTCAAGGAAGCTTCGATGGAGTTCTTTGACACATATGAGAAGCTCATTCCGTGCTATGACATCGAGCCGATTGAGAAGATCACCGACGCCTACCTGGATCAATACCTCTCCTACGAGGCGACCAGGCGCGATCTCTTCCCAGCCTGGATCAAGCCGAGCGACACGGAGCCTCCACCTTTGCTGGTCTACAAGTGGTGCAACGGGATCAACAACCTGCAGGATGTCTGGGAGACCAAAGATGGAGAATGCAACGTGCTGATGGAAACGACGCTCAGCCGAGTCTACGAGAAGGTCGATTTGACGCTGCTCAACCGCTTGCTGCGCCTGATCATGGATCACAACCTGGCAGACTACATCACAGCGAAGAACAACATCAACATTGTCTGGAAAGACATGAGTCACACAAACACGTATGGCTTGATCCGTGGCTTACAATTCTCCGCGTTCGTCTTTCAATACTACGGATTAGTGCTTGATCTGCTCATTCTCGGCTTGCAGCGTGCCTCGGAGATGGCAGGACCGCCGCAGATGCCCAACGGGTTTCTTCAATTCCGCGACACTGCTACGGAGACACGCCACCCGATCAGGCTTTACTCTCGATACATTGATAGGATCCACGTCATGTTCCGCTTCACCGCCGAGGAGTCGCGAGATCTAGTTCAGCGGTACCTCAGCGCCAACCCCGATCCGAACAATTCGGGTATGATCGGCTTCAACTCGAAGCGATGTTGGCCGAGGGATTGCCGCATGAGGCTTATCAAGCACGACGTCAATCTCGCACGCGCAGTCTTCTGGGACATCAAGAATCGCATTCCGAGAGCGCTCACCACAATCGAGTGGGAGGACACGTTTGTCAGCGTCTACAGCAAGGACAACCCCAATCTGCTGTTCAGCATGCTCGGCTTCGAGGTCCGCATTCTACCAAAGATTCGCGCGGGCGATACGCAGGAGCAACGAGACGGTGTTTGGTCCCTGGTGCAAGCGTCGACTGGCGAGCGCACGTCGCAAGCGCACATCAGAGTCAGCGATGCTGGCGTTCTGCACTTTAATAACCGAATTAGGCAGGTGCTTATGTCCGCCGGTGCCACGACCTTTTCCAAGATCATCAACAAGTGGAACACGACATTGATTGGTTTGATGACATACTACCGCGAGGCCGTCGTGTACACAGAGACGCTGCTCGACTTGCTCGTCAAGGCAGAGAACAAGGTTCAAACCCGGGTCAAGATTGGTCTCAACTCGAAGATGCCGTCCAGATTCCCGCCCTGCGTGTTTTATGCGCCTAAGGAAATCGGTGGTCTTGGGCAGCTGTCCATGGGTCACGTGTTGATCCCAGCCAGTGACCTGCGCTGGAGTAAGCAGACTAGTACTGGCATCACGCACTTCCGGTCTGGTCTCTCATCACAAGAGGACCAGCTCATTCCGAATCTCTACCGCTACATTCAGCCGTGGGAGGCTGAATTCATCGACTCAGCCCGCGTCTGGCAGGAGTATGCGCAGAAGAGGAAGGAGGCAAATGCGCAGAACAGACGCCTCACGCTCGAAGACCTCGAGGATAGCTGGAGCAGAGGCATACCCCGCATTAACACGCTCTTCCAGAAGGACCGAACCATCCTGTCCTATGACAAGCTCTGGCGTGTCCGTAGCGAGTTCAAGCAATACCAGGTGCTCAAGTACAACCCCTTTTGGTGGACCGACCAGCGGCACGACGGCAAGCTCTGGCAGCTCAACAACTACCGTGTCGACGTCATTGCAGCCCTCGGCGGTATCGAGACGATCCTCGAGCACACCTTGTTCCCCGGCACAGGTTTCCCTTCGTGGGAAGGGTGAGTTGAAATCTTCCCGGAAGGCCCTGGTCTAGTCACGATATTTCCAAAGTCCTCGAATTTGCTCATTTCTTTTTGTGTTTATCGTTTCCTATTGCTCCTTGTCCTTCCTTCACTGTCGCCATCAGGGTGAGTATATCCGTTGCAGCATTCTTTCTGGAGCCTGTTTGCTGACCACGTCTTGTTCATGCCTTGCAGCTGTTCTGGGAAAAGGTCGGGCTTATTGTGCCTAGCTAGGTTTGCCCTGCAGGAGGCTGACGCACGCGCTTTTTCTTTTCCGTGGGCAGGCCTCTGGGTTCGAAGAGTCGATGAAGTACAAGAAACTCACCAATGCGCAGCGCTCCGGTCTCTCGCAAATCCCCAACCGCCGCTTCACGCTCTGGTGGTCTCCCACGATCAACCGTGCCAATGTCTATGTCGGCTTCCAAGTCCAGCTCGATCTGACCGGTACGTCGCAATCCCTTGCGGTGTTCACGCGACAGGTGATGCTGACATATTCGACTCTTCTGCTTGGTTATGGCGGCTGCAGGGATATTTATGCACGGTAAACTGCCAACACTTAAGATCAGTGCGTGCGAGGATTTTTGGCCATGAAGTGGTTTTGCTGGTGCTGATGTCTTGCGTTGCCTTCCAGGTTACATCTCCATTTTCCGCGCGCACTTGTGGCAAAAGATCCACGAGTCGGTCACGATGGACCTGGCGCAAGTTTTCGATCAAGAGATGGAGGCGCTGCAGATTGAGACGGTACAAAAGGAAACGATTCACCCGAGGAAGTCGTACAGGATGAACGCTTCCTGCGCCGATTTGCTTCTCTTTGCTTCTTACAAGTGGCCGATGAGTCGACCTTCGCTACTCACTGAGTCGAAAGACGTGCTCGATGGCTCAAGTGCCAACAAGTGGTGGCTGGACGTGCAGCTCAGATGGGGCGGTGAGTCTCGGGTCTTCTTGTGTCGAATGCATTTTCTGACACCACCGCCCGCTTTCTTTATTCTTGGACAGACTTTGATTCCCACGGTGAGTTACGCCGAAATGGCGTTGACGCATCGGGGTCAGCATGCTGATGCCACGGTTGCCATCTTACAGACATTGAGAGGTATGCTCGAGCTAAGTTCCTTGACTACACAAGTGATTCGACCACGTCTATCTACCCTTCAGCCACGGGCGCACTCATCGCGATCGATCTTGCCTACAATCAACACTCGGCGTACGGCAACTGGTTCCCAGGCAGCAAGCCTTTGGTTGCGCAGGCGATGGCGAAAATCATGAAGGCCAATCCAGCGCTCTACGTCCTGAGGGAGCGTCTCCGTAAGAGTTTGCAATTGTACAGTTCAGAGCCCACCGAGCCGTACCTTAACTCGGGCAATTACGCGGAGCTGTTCAGCAACCAGGTTATTTGGATGGTTGACGACACGAACGTCTATCGTGTCACCATCCACAGGACGTTCGAAGGGAACCTGGTGACAAAGCCTATCAACGGTGCAATCTTCATCCTCAATCCGCGCACGGGTCAACTCTTCCTGAAGATCATTCATACCTCAGTTTGGGCTGGTCAGAAGCGTCTCGGACAGTTGGCGAAGTGGAAGACAGCGGAAGAGGTAGCAGCATTGGTACGCTCGTTGCCAGTCGAGGAGCAGCCCAAACAAATCATTGTCACGAGAAAAGGAATGCTTGACCCGCTTGAAGTGCATTTACTCGGTAAGTATGATCCCATCTTTGCCTCTGCTAGTACCCACATACTGATGCTCCATGCGACAGACTTCCCGAACATCGTCATCAAAGGAAGTGAGCTGCAGCTCCCCTTCCAGGCGTGCATGAAGCTTGAAAAGTTCGGCGATCTCATCCTGCGTGCAACGCAGCCGCAGATGGTGCTGTTCAACATTTACGACAACTGGTTGTCGGAGATTTCGTCGTACACAGCATTCTCGCGGTGCATCCTGCTTTTGCGCGCTTTGCACGTGAACCAAGAGAAGGCAAAGATCGTCTTGCGTCCAAATGTGCAGACCGTCACCGAGCCACATCATATCTGGCCGACTCTCACTAACGAGGAGTGGATCAAGGTTGAGGTGGCTCTTCGCGACCTGATCCTTCAAGATTATGGGAAGCGCAATTCCGTCAACGTTGCTAGTTTAACGTCGAGCGAGATCAGAGACATCATTCTCGGTAAGTTTTGATAACACGACAGAGAAATGCAACAGAAATGCTAACTCTTTTGCGTTTCTCCTTTCGCAGGGATGGAGATCGCGGCACCCTCTGTGCAACGCCAACAAATGGCGGAGATTGAGAAGAGCGCCGAGGCTGCTCAACAGGTTACCGCCACACAGACAAAAACGACCAATGTGCACGGCGATGAGATTCAAGTCATCACCACGACCCAGTACGAGAATCAGGTCTTCTCGTCGAAGAGTGACTGGCGGGTGCGTGCACTCAGCTCGACCAACCTGTCGTTGCGCTGCCAGCATATCTACGTCTCTAACGACGATGTCAAGGAGGATGCTGGTAGCCTCACGTATATCCTACCGAAGAACATCCTCAAGACGTTTATCGTCACGTCTGACCTGCGCACGCAGGTGGCCGGGTATCTCTATGGTATTTCCCCGCCCGATGCACCAGCCGTTAAGGAGATCAAGGCGATTGTTTGGGTCCCGCAACGCGGCACACAGAGCAGCGTCGAGCTGCCAAGCGACTTGCCTCAGCACGATTTTATGCTCAAAGGTCTTGAACCGCTGGGTTGGATCCATACTCAAGCTCAAGACCTTCCGCACATGGCACCCACGGATGTCGTAGCGCACTCCAAGGTGATGGCGGCGCATTCGGAATGGGGCGCAAGCACGATTTGCATCACAGCTGCTTTCACGCCCGGCTCTGTCTCGCTCACCGCATACCAGCTCGCCGTTTCTGGCTTCGAATGGGGACGCAAGGCGACCACCGCCGAGGTCGCCTCAGGCAATTTGCAAGGCTTCAATGCGGGCATGGCCGACAAAGTCCAATTGCTCTTATCCGATCGCATTCTCGGCTCGACCTTGACACCAGCCGACGGACCGTGGAATTATGGTCTGTCGCTCTCCGCGCAGTGGGCGCCGAGCATCAAGTACAACTTGACCCTGGATCGACCGCCCGCATTCTGGGACGAGCTGCATCGTCCACAAAACTTCCTCACTTTTACTGCAGGCGAGGACGAAGGAGAAGGCGCAGATGTGGAGAATTCATTCGCTTGAATAGCATGCAGTCAGCATGATTGTGGACACATACTGTATAGTCGTCTTGAAAACTATCAGAACATGAGTCTGTGCTTGGTGATGAATGCCCTGGCATCTTGGCCGCGTGCGCCTCCATCTTCCCCCTCACGGCCGTGATTGAAGCAGAGATTGGATTTGCAAGGTATCTGGCGCGTCCGACGAAGAGACAGTGGATGCGTACGCTGTTGACCTGAAGCTTGAAGGGGAAGCACCAGCTTCTGGACCGGCTTTGGAGGGTTTTGCCCATGCCGCACAGCCTAGAGGGAGTCAAAAGGAGTTCGAAGACATGTGTACATTTTCTTTTCGCCGGCGTCTTCTACTTTGTACTTGCACGATAATCATGCTCACAGTGTGAAGTTTCAACCAGGTTCAAAAACGCCCACCCTGCTTTTGGTGCACAATCATTTATGCAGGCTGGCATTCAATTTCCTGAAGCCTGAACCACCGCAATTTCCAAAAGTGCCCACCAGACATTTACCTACTTGCTCTCGGCTGTTTAGGAGTTAGACGTTTACCAATTACCCACAGCAGTTACCTCGCCCTATCACCTCAATACCTAACGTGCCACCTTCAACGAAATGGTCGAGCGTATTTATGTTGTCCGACATGGCTTTCGCATGTGAGGCCTATTTCGTGGCACCTCGCATCGCGGTCCGTGCTTGCTGATCTGAAAACTCATGTTACTCACTCTTCAAGGAACTGGCAAGGCAACGAGACCTTCCCTATCACGGGACGGCCCCGTGACCCCGTCCTGACTGCTCATGGGCTTGTGCGTGGGCTGGGCCCCCGCTGAACCCCGTCGTGAATGGCCTCACTGACAACCAGCGGACTGCTTTCGCAGGACCAAGCGCGATGTCTGGCTCAATACTTTCTCTCATTACCCGAAGCCGAGCAACCTCAACTGGTCATCTCCTCAAGGTACTACCGGTGCATGCAGACAGCCTTCCCTACCGCAAAGGCGCTCGGCTTACAGTTGCTGCCTGAGCCAGGTGAGTCTCCCTACGCCCTTCAAAATAAAGTCGAGATCAGAGGGCAGCTGCTGACTGCTGCCTATGCTTCCTACCTTGAAGGCCTCTCTGAATGGTTTCCACCTGCATGGCCACCAGATAGCGGCAAGCACCCCTTTCCTCCCTCGGTTGAAGACCTGGAAGAACAATTCCCCCCGAACGCCATCTCTCGGACGTGGCGACCGCTGCTCTACGCCTCCCCCCAAGGCGAGACAGCTGAGCAGCTGCACAAACGAACAAAGCGCTTCCTGTCCCTACTTGAAGCACGCTGTGAGCAGATCGGCGTTAAGCGCGTGCTATTATGCTCGCACGCAGCGACCATCATCGCTTTGGGTCGCAGCATCCTGGCCGAAAGCGCAGGCACCGACGGCCGCGGGTATCCTATCGGCGCCGGGACGGCAAGTCTGAGTCTGTACGTGCGTGGCGAGCAAGGAGGCGATGCAGGACGTTGGACACAGCTGCTCAATGGCTCGGCGGATCATCTGCCCGAGGGCGTCGAGCGGGAATGGAACTTTGATCACGTGCCGAGCAACGTCACGGAGCCGGGCATGGGGGCCGATTGGGTCGACTCTGCGCAACCGCTGCTGGAGGACAAGGCGGACACGGTTTGGATGGAGGACGAGCAAGACCCATATAGAGAAGACGCTGGGCCGACGTTCGAAGGAGCCAAGCTATGAGGTCCGATATTGCACTCCTTCAGCGACTTTAGACGCTATCGAAAGTATTTATACAATACGGTGGGGGCTGCACGCAGTTACGATTAGATCCATTCTGCGTACACAATGTATCCTTTGTCTGCCAAAATCCCACGCTCTCGGATCACAGTCGAGTACTTGGAGACGTGGACGGAGAGGCACAGTCTAGAATCAGTCGCGAGAGCTTTTCAACGCCCCAGAATACTGTTTCTGTTGTCAACTCACCTTGAGAACCCACCGCGGACGCAGCCGACCTTCCACAGGCGCAGGATGTGGCAGATCGTGCTCGAATTCTTGCAACAACGCTGGTAACGTTCGTGCCGGTAAGAGGTCTGTGCAGAAGAGACGTCTAGTATCGCATTCGCACGCAATCGGACTGCAAGTGCCAGTGACACACCTCTTTGATCATTGTGCGCAACAAGCAGCATGTCCTGCTTCTCACACCACGCATTGAGCTCCTTGTCTATAGCACAGGGATTCCCCTTGACGTTGACAGTGACGAGGCGAGGCTTCCGCGCCGCTGACGGAACCGTTGCGTCTGACGGCAGCGCCGTCTCTCCTCTTGAGATGGCATTCTTTCCAGACGTCGAAGCATCGGAGGAGGATAGAAGCTGCTGCAGAGCGGGAAGAGAGATATCTGCGATGCCTAGGGAGACAAGTTGTGGATTTGGCGAGATAGCCTTTTTGTGGGGTTGAGTGCACGGAAGAACATCAGTTAGTACTTATACATGCATTCATGGCTGTCCCCGATTTTAGTGCTCGCAATGAAGCACACACACCTCCCAAACTTGTTTGACGGCCTGTATATCCTCTCGCAGCTTGTGTGTGTGGTCGGAAGACGATGCGCGCCCCGATATCACGCCTACTGTTGCTTTCGAATGATTGGCCAGTGCTGCGCTCCTAGACAAGTTGGTGCAGGGCGTAATACCACATCCATCGGACGGCAATGCCCCCGGCGTCGCGGACCCTGCTGTGCACGTTGCGTTCCCACGTTGATCATCATGGGCGGAGCCGCAGCAGGACTTCGATCCTCCAATATCGAGGCGCAGAGTGGGGAAGGAGACGATGAAGGTGTCGATGGTGATAAGCGACGTGCTCATCGTCAAGCGCTTGAGCGCATCATCGATGTACGCGACCGGGAACCGCTCCTCTCGTGCGTCTTGACCGCTGGCGTGTGCATCATCGAGGTAGAAGAACTTGGCAGTGACGTCGAACTCGGACCGATTTTCTGGACTGCAGGGATCTTGCGTTGTCGGGTTCGCTACTACTACTGGATTCGGGAGCGTGAGCGTTTGTGAACGTTCATTCCAAGCATAAGAGATGTATGGTCGCTCTGGATTGGAGCTTAGGAAAAAGCCCGATCGAGCTGGCGGTAGCGATTCATAGTCTTCTTCTTCTTCTGCGTCTGCTTGAGGATCCTGCGCTGACACGCTGCCGTTCACACCTATAGTGGCACGCCCAGATGCAGAGTTGGGTCCATTCCCGCTTGCGGTGCTCGGCCCACACCGGCGTTCGTCCTCGTCATCTCTGATCCCCCAATCTTCCTCGCGGCCATCGAGCGCAAAGTGCAGCGTTTCGTGCAGAGCATTGGCCAGCTCTCCATCGACAGACGGCTTCAACGAGCGCGCGACATCGTGCGTGTGCAGGATGAGCGCACGCATTGGCGTCGGCGCTATCGTTGCTGCACGCATGTTTAGTAAGGTGGTACTACGCAGGGATGCTGCACGGGGTCTGCTTCAGGTTGTGCTGATCGATGATCGGTAATCGCTGCGGTGCCTGTCGACCCTTTGAAGGGAGCGCGCCGATCTGTGGAGATTCTCTCGAGTCCCGAGAAACGCTTTCCCACGGTCGCCCGCGTCCAGAAGCGCAGGGTAGCAGGGTCGTCCGCCTGAGGTTGTCCAGAGGGGATCGCCCAGCTAGTAGCAAGGCAGGACGTAAGTTGTTAACAAGCACGCTGAGGACAGCGTGTCGAAGGGCGACGAAGTAGATGTACGCCGTATTGCCCATCATCGATGGATACGAAGTCGTTCGCTCCAATGCTTCTTCGTTTTGCCTGCTTGCTAGGCAAGCATCGTCTGAAATTGTGGCTGCACCGCGCGGCTCTTACATCCGCGTTGGGAACCTTACATAAGGTACGGAGCTCCAGCTAACGTGCCCCAATCTCTCACGTTGGAACCCACCCACTTCTCATCGGGGTAGGCAGTCCTCAATCTGCAGATTGCACCATTCTAGGTCCTCTCAGCAAGAAGTACTCTGCCATCAGAGAGCTTTGCGCCTTTTTGGTGGGAGCCAAGCTGGCGCAGCAACGCTACCTGATGCCCTCTCCCACAAGCCGGGAAGCTCTGCGCCTCTTCGTCCTCTAGACGGCGCCCGCGCCCGGATGCGCGTACGTCACAGCTCTGCCAGGCTGACGCGGCAACATGCGTCGTGTCGCCCACGCTCAGATGGCGGTAGGTGCCGTGGGCAGATCACAGAGACTCAAGATTCCCCGGTTATTCTGTTCGAGAGCTGGGGCAAGATGCAGCGCTGCCTTTTGCCATACATCGGTATACTGGGCCCTGCTGGGCCTTCCCGTACACGCTACACTCTGTTCGCTTGCCAATCCTTTCTCGATAACTGCCGCAGGTGATTCACAACCTGCGCCGCTCTGTTCTTGAAACCACCATCTGCCGAAGGTATTGCTGCGTCTCGATGTGTAGGCAGAAGCGCGAATCACGCGCTCGTACTTGCACATCACCCAACGGGGACAAGGACAGTGAATGCTTGCCTTGCGACGTCCGAGAGCAAGCTGTCGGGTCCCTCTACCTGCATCTGAGAGGGCCATTCCCGACAGGCCATTTCCCTCGCCAATACGTGACTGCATTCCACTGAAGGATCAAAGCAGCAACTGACACCGGTAATGGCGAAACGGGCATGATGTCTGCAGGATCCGCTGAACACAGGGCGAACAATGGACACTACGTTGACTCTGCACCTGCGGAGGACCACTCTCTCCGTGGCCGACATGGGATTGATTTACCAGCGCTGTGTCATCTCCTCCCATAGTATCTGCTGTTCGCACACGTGCGACGTGCGTTTTTTTGGGGCGGGGGTGCTGCGCTCTGCATGTATCCCCATGTTAGACAATTAGTATCTCGAGTCAGTACACTTGGGGAGCGCATTGTAGTGTCTAGCCTTTCACGGCCAGTACATGAGCATGCTTGATTGCATGGTCACCTACCATGTTCAAAAGTCATTTGACTCTTGTCACCATCCGTTGAGCTCCACAAGATCCAAGATTGGCATCACGTGTATGGGGCAAGAAGGCGAGCTCTCGATCAGTGTCACATTCACATCACATCTATATCACACTGGCCGCATGGGCACGACTGGGCCACAACGAACGACTGTCGCTGGACTGGGACCGGTCGCGAGCAGCAACCGTCATCTCCCTACTGTCCTATCATCCACCTCTTTCCTAGCCAGCCGGCGCACTGTTCCAACCTTACTTACGTGCCAACATGGAAGCGGGCAAGGAGCCCTGGACCAGCCGCACTTGGCTGGCAATGCCACAGCCCAGCGACGACTCTCCGTCTCGCTCTCGATCGTCACCTGACTGGTCTCTTGGCAGTACAGCCTGGCAGCTCGCTGATCACTGGGCCTCTCCTGGAGCCGCAACGTGTGGGCGCCTGGGGCCCCTTCGCTGGCGAACAGTTCTCGCCCACCTCTCGAGAGACGATCATGAACATGACGATTAGGTTTCGCGTCGCGTCGCGCCACCCCAGGTCGCGTGTCTGTGGTGTTGTGCTGCGCGTGTTCCCGCACCAGATCGCTGCTTTCCGGCACGGCTGCTGTTGTATATATACATGCACACAGCACAGTCCACAGGAGAGAGGATAGGATATACATATATACATTGTGCGTATGCTGTGCGTCGTAGGTCTCTGTACATATGGGCAACATGTGCATGGCTGTGGCTGTGCATGCTGCGTTGTTTGACGTAGGGAGCTCGCAAGGGAACATCTATCCTCCCGCGTAGGCGTGGGAGGACTGTGGTCGTCGCGTGTGTGTGTATGTGTGCTAAAATTAAGAATAAGGTTCAGCTAGTCTTGAATACGGCGTCCATCAATCACATCCTCGTCACATCAGTCGAGTTGGAGAGGAGAACGGACGGTTACGCATGCGCATCGGCACCTCGCACCTCGCACCCGCAACTCGATGCCATCCTCGATTGCCAGTCGTGACTCATGATATTCAACGGCGTCGCTACTCGGCCCGCGCCATCGTCGTCGTCGTCGCCGCCGCCGTCTGGACTCGGGGGCTGTCAGCGTCAGTGTGGGATCCGTTTGCATTGCTGTCATTTGTGCGAGTGCTCTTCCGGGCTTTGGCTGCTAGGAGGAGAGTCAGGGGTCCAAAAAGTGCGAAACCTTGACAAAGACAAGCTTGCTAGGTTCGAGATACAAGGACATATCTTTTGTCGAGCATCCAAACCCAATCCGGAAGTGAAAGGACGGCGAGGGAGGCTGCTTTGAGGTACACGAACACGCCGCGCAAACTCGTACGTTTCTGGGTGTATAACAACCCCATCAACCCCGAGTGACCTCATCCCCATCCCCATCGCACCTGACTCGACTGCACCATCTTGCTGGATTTCATCGTTCCCTCCATCTCATCCACCCAGTAGCAACGCACCGATCCTGGCTATCTACTCCTGCACCTGCTCCGCATTCTCCACACATCCACCGTTGCGAAGCGACCATCTCTCATCAGGCGGTGACCACCTGCCGCTCGGAAAAAGATCCGTTCATATGTCTACCACCCGTCCCTGTGCCACTCGTCCTTTCCAGTTGATCTTTCCGAGTGATTGCCATCCCCGCGTAGGAACAGGGGCCGGTATCTAACACTCGCAGCATATCCATTTCGCATCAGGGTCAACAGCACCTACGGCGAACAGATATATTCTGTTCGAGGATCCCACACGTGGAGTCGACTCGTCGGCACTCACCGTTCCCTCAAAGCCACTTCCCTTCCCTGCGCGCTTGAACAGGCCTTGCACTCCCTGCCATGGCCTCCAACGCCGACATATTTGCCACGCTCCTCTACGCGGCCTGCGAGGGCCTGCCGCTGTGGAACCCGTCCGCGCTGCGGCTCGGCGACGTCGGCTTCTTGCGCGATGGTTCCTTCCACGTGCTCTACAACGCCATCGACGGCCCATCGCTCACGATGCTCTCGGACGCGAGCCAGCCGGCGCTGGCCATGCGCACCACGCGGAGCAGCAGCATCCTGAGCGCCGGCGCTGCGGCTCATGCCAGCCCACTCGGCTCGCCGGGGGAGGACGCACTTGCGCAAGGCAGATGCGCGTCCAGCACAAGCATGCTGACCAGCAGCAGCTCTACCGACACAAACCAAGCGTCCATCGCCGCTGCACTGAATAATGCCTTGTGCCCTGCGTCCACTTCGTCGTCTGTAGCGACGTCACCCCCGCCGGCACCACCGCCGCTGCCGCCACCGCCGGCGAGCACGACTGCCGCATCGCCTCCACAGTTGCACCGCACGTCTCTGACGCGTAGTTTACTGAGCCGCTCCGCCTCACCGCCCGCCGCGGTGCCGCCGCCGATGCTGCGCACCTCCCCGCCTTACAGCCCGCATGCGCCGAGCGGCTTCGAGGAGCTGCGCCCGCCGCTGCCCCTGGCGGTGGACCAAGAAGCGCCACGGGTCTTCACAATGGGCCCGCGCACGTCGAACAACTTTCGCGCGCTCGGCTTTGAGCTCGGCGCCGAGGTCACGGGTAGCCCCGTAGGCGGCACGATCAGCTTCGAGACCAGCGGTGGAGACGGTGCACTGCTCGTTCCGCGGGACCCGGTGGAGAGGACGCTGCTGAAACATGTCGGTGTACTCAAAGGTGAGACGAACCCAACCCTGCTCTACCCCCTATTCATCACGCTGACGCGCATCCTCACTTCTCTCCTTGTACCGTAGCCTACATCAAAGCACACCGCCGCTGGATCTTCTCGACCTTCGGCGAGGCAGAGGACATGGAGATTGACGAGATCGCTCTCGTCTATGGCCAGGATCGCACAACGGACTGGGGCGTCTCGGTCAGTCGCGACGCCGCGCGCGGCACCAAGCTGGCCTTCGAGGTGTTCAGCATGGGCAAGGCCGGCGTCTGGGGCGACTGGCGCTCCAGCGGCTCCGCCAGCCAGCGCGGACCGTACCGTGACGGCAGCCAGTACAGGGACCTGCTGCAGGAGCGCGCCAGGAGGGGCACCACGCCTACCAACCCCGCTGCTGCAGCGCACAATGGGTCCCGCGTACCTGGTGACCCCACCAGCCCAGGGCCGATGGACGTTGATACAGACCTGAGTGGGCTCCATCTCGGCCTCCATCTCGCTATGGGAGCAGCAGGAGGAGCCGGAGGAACGGGCGAGAGCCTGAATTCACACGGCGCCAAACCGGTATCCTCAACGTTGCATTCACAGTCGCAAAACGTCAACGCTCTGCAGACAAATCTCGGGTACGGTAGGGACTGGGAGTGGATCAAGCAGAATCGTAAGCATGTCAAGACGACCATTTTATGGGTGGGAAGGGCAGGAGCTGTCTGTCGCTGACATCGCCTTCCTTTGCCTTTGCACTGACCCGCTTGCCATCGGGGCATGTGCCGCAACAGCCTTTCCGCGCGACCAAAGTATCATCTTGCGGCGCATCACAGCCAAAAACCGCCTTGGGCTCGGGTTCTTACCCGCTCGCCTCCATGCAGCGGCCGGTCCACGTCGTGAAGGCCCGCACGGACGCGATGGCTCAGCCGCCATCTCGCCGCTGCGTGCCCGCTGCTCCGGCGCGAGCCACAGCGGCATCTATACGCACGTGGACCTGCTCGACTTCCTGCATGCCATCCTGCTTGATGCAGCACCGCAAGCACACACGTCGATCGCGTCGGACGATGATTGCCTGGCACTTCTGCACAAGATCCTTGCCGATCATGCAGACCTGCCGGCGTGCAGCCCATTTGGGAAGCTCGAACAACTGCTCAGGCTGCTCAGGCAAAGTGCGCAGCGCTGGCTGGACGTCACATGCGACGAAGACGGCTTTGCGCAAGCCGAGATGCGCCGTACGCCGCGGGCTTGCTATACCTCGCGATGCGTCGCAGATGTGACTCAAGGCGAACAGGGCGCGCCTTCGAAGGCGCTCATAGACTCGATCATCAGGGGCATTCAAAAACTGACACGCAAGCACACCTACCGGATACAAGCTTTGCGTACCCCTCAGAATACCCTGTGCGAGCAGCATGCACGAGCAGCGAAAGAGCATTTCAACCACACCTGCAGTCACACCGCATCCGACGAGGGTGCTATCCTCTCCAACGGACTGGCTCCCAAGGTATCCCCTATCAGCCCGGCGAGCCGCCGTGCGGTTCACACGCCGAACAACAGGCGCCATTCGGGCGGCTCAAGGTAGAAAGCGAATAGATCCTTGCAGATGTTGTCTCAGATTGTGTACATGCGCGCTGGTATGATGATAGGTGACAATGCATTCTCTATTGCGGTGCATGTAAGAAGGACACGTCACAGATTTGCTAAAGGTAGACACTGCGCTCGTCTGTCAGAACCGAAAATGGCTCTTCATAGCTCTTGACCTGCAAGTCGTATGGCCGCCCCGAGCGGTCGGCGCCATTCAAAATGGCAATGAGAGTCCACCAAGCCTGAGTGCGAACGAAAAGAATTTGCGGAGACTGAGCGCGCCCGTTTCCGGCGGCTAGCAGCTACGGTTAATCGTACTCACTTGCCAAGCGACAGCCGGAACGAGAATCTGTCCTTCCTGTACGCGGCTCAGCCATCTTCGCCACGACGCACTGCTCCAGACGCCATTGGGCGAAGGCATGGGACACACATTGGCGCGCGCGCGTTCTTCTGCGCTCTCTGGCTGGAGCGTCTGCTCGTCCATTACTGCCTTGTAGCTTGGTGGTGGGAAGCGATGAGCGATGATCGGGGTGTGGAAAACGCACATCTCCAGATAGTCCAGCTCCCATGCAGAACGATGCGGCCACTCTTGAGTGGCAAGCTGGGAGACGATGTGCTCGAGAGATAGACACATGTGGGCTAAGCAAGGAATCCGGATCAGTCCCAACCACAGTGCGCTTCCGTGACGAGGACTTACTCAATGGAGTGGAAAAGTGCCTGGCGTCCAGGTTTTGCTTCGACCACCGATAGCTCGCCAGCTCGTCTCCGTCTGGTCCGGGCGGAAGGCCATCTGGCACTCCGTGTCGACGCCTGAAAGGGTTCTGCACATTGCTAATGTCCTTGAGAAGCGAAGGAGCAAAGAGAGAGTTGTAACCTTCGCCATCAGGTGCTGTCCACACCAATGCTGTCTGCTGTTGTCCGACTTCGGTGGCTAGCCCAGCCTTAACTCTAGTCTCCTCAAATGCGTCTATCCAAGCCGCAATGCTGCGGAAAAGCTCAAGCCAGTGCTGCCATGATCGCTGCGTGGCGATGCCCGTCCCTGAAGCTTCTTTAACTTCAGGCAAACGGTGAGGCAAGCTAGTCGCCCCTTGTAGACGACTTCGAAGCTTCTTCAACCAACTGCCCAAGCTCTCTGCAGAGCCTTCCGATTGTATGACTTCAGCTTCCGGATTCAAGCGATCGAGATCATTGTCCAACGCGTCAGCTACCGCCGAAGGCAAATCTGCCAGTCGGGTCTCTGGAGTGGCGCCCGCAGAGGCAGCGACATCCGAGCGCCAAGCAAGGACATTCGCGGAGTTGACTTTGCTCTGTTCGTGAAGCTCAGCAGCCCTACCGAGAGGGATGAAATCGCCCGCCTGCGAGGAACCGCTCTCGACGCCGTAACAAAGATTCATGATACCTTCCCAGCCAAGGGAGTGGCCAAAAGCTGACGCGATAGCTACGGTCATCGGATCGAAATCGCCAGACAGCCAGCATCCCGCTGTGATCTCTGCTAAGCGGAATGCACGGTTCTCCTTCTTGTGCTGGCGCTGGGGCTCGATCGAGCCCGGAGGTGTCAGCACGCCGACTTCCGATTCGCGGGGGCGGACTGAAGTAGGTATGCCTTGTGTAGCTGATGACTGTGTCGGTCCTTTTCCATCTTCGGACCATGCAGGTGAATTGCTGGGCGTAGCCTGGCCAGAGTCCCTCGTTTGAACTATTGTTAGCGCAGCAGCTGCAGCTTTCCGCAACAGCGTGACAATATCTTCCCCTTCGTCGAAATGTAAGTCATCGTCAGGCCAGATCAAGTCGTCACAAAATTCCGCTTCATCAGACAAGCTGAGCGCATCCGAACGGTCTCCGTCATCAAAGTTAGTATTTTCTTGGACGGCGCCGAGGTTGGAGCCTTCGAGAAAATGACGCGCATTCATGCGAGCGCTGGCGCTTCCGAAGCTTCCCGCATTTTGCCTTGACCTCATTGGCGATCCAGGTGGTCGCAAGGTTGAGCTCAGATTGAGGATGGGGCTCTGTAGTGCATCTTGCGATATGGCTGAGGGCGACTGCGACTGAGCTGAATCAGAAGAAAATAGATTGGGGTTCGCAAAGGCAGCAAACCCACTGCCCTGACTGTCCGCGTTCGAACCAGAGCTCATACCACTGGCGCTTCGCGCGCGGGTTTTGAATCCCAGATCCAGCACGCGCAGCAGGAACGATGGACGGCGGTCTTTTCCCACTCCCATGCTGGCGCTTTCGTGCACCTCGCTCGTTGTGGGACTGTTTCCTCCTCGAACCTCATCGAAGAGATCGCTCGGTAATACACCTGGCATGCTGCTGCTCGTCCCTCTACGTACTTTGGGTGGAGAGTGACTCCTCGCCTTTGCGAGCACATCCAAAGGCGCAGGAGACGTAGAAGGTGTCAGTGGTAGTCCTCCAACACCGGTGGCACCAAAGGAAGATTTCGACGAAACGATGGATGCAGGCGATATGACCGTTTGAAGGTCCATTCCCCCATTGAATGCGCTATTGTCTCCCCCTGAGTGATGAACATGTCCTTCCTCAACCGACGTAGCCGATGGAGAGCGTGCGCGCGAGACATGCAAGACATGAGAGGGTCTTCTTCTTGCTTTCTGAGAATGCTTGAACAATGCGCGCTCGGCTACGCCGAGTATATCGAAGAGGTTCAGTTGATTATCTCATGTTGGCATGAAGAGTTGAAACTTACCTTTGACGCGCTCCGGTACAGGAGCCAACCCGACATTGTGCAAGTCAAGTCTAACATTGAAATGCACATCCTTTCTGCGCTTCTCTGCACCGCAAGAACGGCCGTCATTCCAAGCAGTGAACACGCGGATGGGGTGTGGTGCCTCCTGGGCCTGTGCGAATGCCAATCTTGCATCCTGCTGCTGTTGCTGCTGCTGCATTTGCTTGCGCTTGCTTAATGACTTCGCTTTGCTTGCACGCGAGCCGCCTCGTATTGTTCCACCGCCGCGGGTGGTCCCAACACCTACTTCTCCCGCAGCAGCGCTGGTGTGCGACATGCTCCTTGCTCGCTTGAATGCATCTCCCAAGCGCGCAAAGGTATTACCATTGCTATTGTTGTCCTTAGCATCAGGGGAGACGCCCTCCGGACATAGCGGCGTGCCTCCCTGTACAATCCCAGACGCAGAAATCGTGACCTCCGCTTGGCCGTTCGAACTGGGGAAACTCATGATGCGCGTCGGTGAGAAAGTGCGCCGCAGAGCAGTGAGAGGCCTGTTCTCGGCTCCTTCGTCATCACCCTTGCCACCTGAAGACAGCAATTCTGATCCCTGTTCCTGTTTACTTGCGTACGCAGCACGTGTATGCGCACAGATGCCAACGCTTCCGTCAGGTTCTCCTTGCTTCGCGCTGCCGCTGCCGAGTCGCGCGTACAGAGGCTTGGCCGGATCGCGCCGCTCGCCGTTGTACGTGACGTTGAAGCGAGTATTGAAGAAGGTGCGCAAAGTCGTAAATGCAATGTCTTTCTCGAGTCCTTCTTCTTCTGGGTCCATCTCATCGATCGGCATGCGCCGGTTGCTGCTCGCTGCAGCTACATCGGCGGATGCGGCAAATGCATGTGCAAAAGCTTCATCGCGGTTGACTGCGTCGCCTGATGGCATTCCGTCCAGCGGAACGCCCATCGCGACGTATGCATTGGCAGTGTTCGACGGGTCTTTGCTTCTTCGCCTGGTGATCGAAGCCCGATCCAGCATGCGCATCGCTTTGCTGAGCGCTTCGATGCTGCTGAACAGGTCCGTCTGCTCGAGCAAGACACTAATTGTGTCGAGCGAATGCGGCGCATACTTGGTTGTCACTGGCCGCAGACGAGAGGCGCCGCCGGCCAAGTCAAATGAAGAGCTGGCTGATTTGTTGCAGCGCTCGAGGGAGGAACGGGTGGACGCATCCTCTGACGAAATCTTGTCTTCGTCTGAGTCATAATCATTTTCCTCGTACTCGTACTCGTCATCCGCATTGGGGTTGTCGTTGTCAGAGATACAGACGTTGCCAGCATTTCTCCCAGTAGCAATGTTATTGGCTTCGCGAACAGAGATCACATCAGCACCGCAGTTCGGTCCATTGCCAAACAACGACGAGCTGCCCCTCCTCAGCCCGGCCAACAATCCGCTGTCATTCTGCCCCGTCCCTCCTGCCGGTGGGGGCGAGACTTGCGTCGAAGGGGACCTGGTGCGCACGAGCTTATTGAGTAGGGGCGATGGCGAGAAAATCGACGCTGCTGAGCTCCTGCGTGCGCCACTACCTTCTGCTGCCACCGCCGTTGCTGCAGAGGAAGAGCCAGATTGAGCGGCTGCAACTCGTAGCGCCTCCTTAAGCTCCCGTCGATTTCGCCGTCGAGCTCGACGCGCAGTATCATCCCCCTTGCTTTCGACGACGTATTCAAGCGTCGGCAGTGGCGTTAGATGGAGGGCAAAGGGTAGCGTGAAGAGCTGCTCCAAAGCTGGCGGGCCCATCGTTGCGCCTTTGCCTTTCCTCACCTGCGGGGTAGCTGTGTGAGCTTGGCCGCACGTAGACAATCATGGATTGCGTGGTTTGAGTTGCTGCAGATTCAAGAATGTGCAGGTTCGGGGCTGTACGAGATTAAACCAGGAAATTACTGGCTTGCCTGCTCTGTAGCCATTGAGCGTTGATGACAGGTCGAGCGTATCACGCAACCAACACTGATCGTCGCTACCGGAATAGGTTGGTGATGGTCGGCAGCTCAATTGCTTAGAAATGCCAGACCCCAATGTATATGGGGGCAGAACGAACCATTCGATGATTGATCGGACCTGGCAAACAATCGACTTGAATTTGGACGTACGTCGGCCGAGGCGGTGATGTTGAAATGGTGAACTTCGAGGCGATGGTTTGTGAGCATTGGGGGGATTCATCTGATGACGCATTGGTTGCTCTGCGCCTAGTGTACTTCCCTTTCCCCACACGGGCACACGCAGGCACCTCCCCGCCCTCGCAGTGTAGCACACGGCCATTCTTTTTGGACCCGAGAAGTCTTCTCCGCGCTCCGCAGGCCATTGTCCCCAGTGCAACAAAGACAATGTGGTCATGTTAATACCAAACTCGCTGTACAACTCGTCGCATCACACATGTAGGCTCGCTCTGTTGTGAGCGGCTTGACCAGCCAATGCCCGCTTTAGTCTGTTCATTGCAAACGTTGGCACCATCTCTCGTCACTCGAGCCACCAGGCACGCTTGATGCGGCCGGCGGCAGCTGGCGATCTCAGTCCCAGCTCAACAAAGCCCATTACGTAACGTCCTTTGCCTCCCCGGGCAGAACTTGCGCAACATGCTGACGACAAGCTCGCTTCGATGAGTCTACCTTGTCATTCCACATTTTACGACGAAGGCGACAGTCATATCCTCTTTCGAGGCTCGCCTGCGGTTCCTGGTTGCCCGTGTGAATGGTAGCCGTGATCTAGAGGCTGAGAACACGAGAGAGGCAACCTGCATCCCAACGCCGGGCTCTGAGTGTTGCGTTCAGCCTGTATGACGCCTCGTGCTCCAGGCTCGTCCGGTTCCAGCTCGTGCAGTGTTCTCTAGTTCGCCTGGTGAGAGCTGAGCAGGAATAGGTGGAATGGCTGCTACGATACACTAGGATACAATGTGTATTGCTAGGACAAAATGTAGGAAGCACTAGACTAGAGGTGCGGGATGTGTGCAAGGGCACAAAGGCATGTAATGTGCATAGGTCGAATTGCCGAGGTGAGGAGGAAGAAATGATGCTGCCGACATGGGAGACGTTGTGACATTATAGCGTCAGTTGAAAAAAGATGTGCTGGGCATACTTCATGCTGCTGCCGCTGCTGCGTGCAGTTTTATTGCCTCGAAGGGGGAATGTCTATGATGTATGGGCCATCTAGAAGACGAAGGTCCGTCGACCGACTCCGCACCCGTCTATTGTGCGCCAGCCAGCGTACTTTTTCAGACAGACACGACGAACTCCCACCTGCCTTCCTGGTATCCAGCCGCCGTGTCGGCCAGCACGATTTCGCGCCTCTTCTGTACGTACACCATCAAATCTGTCACCTCTTGCCTCAGCTGCTGGATCGTGTCCTTCTGCACCGGCTTTTGCAGCTGCTCGGACAGCTGCTCAACCGCGCGCTCCAGGTCGCGCTGGTTGTCCTCGAACAGCTCGGTTTGGTTGTCGCACTTGAGATAGTAGGCCATAGCGTACGTCCACTTGAGCGTCATCCGGCACTCGGTCACCGACGCCGCGGCCTTGCTAAGGAACTGCACCTCTGACCACGTGAGCACGCCTGCTTCTTGCATGGCGTCCATCGATTTCTGCGTCTGCGCGACGAGATTCTCATCCAGGCGTGCTGATTGCTCGTGGTTGATATAGCGATTGTAGTACTGCACAAAGCGACAAGGGTAAGCCGCAAGTCAGCAGCTATTGTTTGTAAGGTGACTCGTGCGGACCAATAACGCTTCCGCTCACGTGCAGATACCGCTCGAGCGAGAGCCTTGAGCTGTTCTTCGAGTCCTTTGACTTGGCCTTGTTCTCATCGAATCGATTGCAGTTGTACCAACTCGTTCCATGCTCAGACCAGGGTCCTTCACAGATCCAGCAGAACTCGTATTTGCACTTCCGGCAAGTCATGTGGTTGCACCCGCCATTCTTTTCGATCACAGAGTTGCACTTTGGATTCGGGCAGTCTTGCGTATTCGCCTTGATCCAATTTGACTAGAAGTAGCAACAGAGTGATTTTAGCAGACGTGCCATGCGCAGCGTGTACTCAGGCCAAGCGCAACACTCACAGTCTCACTATCATCTGCACACTTCTTAAGCCAGAGCTTGACAAGCGGGCACACAGCTGGCGCGTGCGTCTCATTCCCACAGCCAAAGCAGAATTCGTGTCCTTGCCCACACTTGACTGATGGCACAACGCGGCTGAGCTTCTTCTGCGATACGTGGCACTCGACAGCAAGCTCGCAGTTCGGCGCGGGACACCAGCGCATGATGCCCGAGTCGTCGACAAATGTGCGATTTAAGAGCGTCCTGTACCTGAACACATGGATAAATATTGGGTTCGTGTCAGCACTGGCTTCCGGAGCGCCCGAGTGAATGCGTGAGTGAGCACGCAGAATGTCCCCCACTTTTCGAGTATGTCCGGCGTTACTAGCAAGCTAACAGTCCTCTCATCGACGACGAGCTTGCACTTGTCATCCATACACTGCACGCGCCTGCTCTCGCCTTCTTCCCTGATCTTGCGCAGCATGTACTCAGAGTAGCAGTTCTTGCAGAAGCGATGTCCACACCCGAGCGCGAGTGTCGAAACGAACGGCTGGCCATCTGGGGGTGGTACGTCAGCGCTTCTTGCCTTGCTTTTCGTTGCGCTCTTGCCCTTGGGGGTACTAGTGGCTGGTAGTTCATCGGTGGAGGTATAGCAAACTTCGCAGGTAAAGTCGTCGTCGTATGTCATTTGCAGGATACGTGGTCGCGCTGGATCGTCCATGACACCTGCTTCATATTTGACATCTTCTGGTGCATCCATGTACCGCTCGATGAGACGCTCCTTGTTCCAGCTCATGTGTCGTAGCAGAATTGCTGCGTCAGTGTCCTGGGGTAGGGTGGCGCATCATAGCAGATAATGCATTCATCAGCGACGGCCCCTCCTCGCAATGGCAATTTGGGCCACTTACCTTGACATTGAACATGGCTGAGATCTGATCGATCTCCTTCTGCTGAAGTGCTTCAATGCTGGCGATGGTGTGGCTTTTATAGTCGACCTCGTACGAAGCTTTTCGCGCCCGACCAATGTCTTGGCTGCCAAAGAAAACAGCATCCCCTTCATCTCCAACGCTAGGGCTGACCATAGCGTCACCACCATCTGCACCAAGCCCTCCTATATCGTCGTCCTCCTCATATTCGCCGAAGTCTTGCGCATCGTCGTCGTCGTCGTCCAAGCCAGTAGCGTGCGTGTCATCGCCCATGAAGGCGTCGTCGTCATCGTCGGAGAGATCGGACTCGAAGATGTTCCCTTCCGAGTCTTCGTCCATCGTGTCTTCATCCGGAAGCAGGTGCTATCAGTGCGCAGCGAAAAGCGAGAAAGGTACGGAGTGCGAAATGATCATGAAGGTAGCAATGGAACAACAGCACGGTTGGATCGCGCAGCGAGAGGTTTGGGTGGCGCAAAGTGGGTCGGTAGGTCCAGGTCAGCGACGCGAACTAGGGATAGAAGCAAGTACTTGGTGCGCTCCGATACGCGAGATTCATCGCATCGGACACGTCAGCTTCGACCCACCTCATCGCGAGGCGCCATATCGAACGTAGGCATGTGCTGCGGCTTGATGATATGCAGACTGACGCGCGCCAATCTCTGGGGTTCCCTTGGGGCTTGTGTTTTAGCGGCTTTCCGCAAATGAAGGGGCTGTATGGAGATGATGAATGCGTGGTCACTCGTAGGCTAACGCCTTGCAGTCGTTTGGATGCTGAGCTCTTGGTCGAGGATAGGGATGGAGGTTGTTGCAGTCGAGGAGGTACCAGTATGTAAGCAACTGCGAGCGTCCAAAGTTGAGGAGTTGGGTGATAGCATGGGGGATTGGTGATGATGCAGATGACTGACTCTTGCAGCGCCGTGTCCGATCTTAACTGAGCCTTGGGTGTAGACGTGTGGTCTTGTGCCTCGCTTGCCACTATTGGCTGCTCGGTGCCTCCGGTGAGTTGCGAGTCGCCACCCGCGAGACTGCGTTCAGCAAGCAAGCGGTGAGTGCAGCAGCGGTACTGGATGACACTATGCTGGGTTGATGGGGTGTTCGACGATGACAACTAGGAGACGATGAGAGATGAGACATGGGAGGCGGAATGCATGAATCGGATGCTTGTCGTGAGAGTCGCTTTGAGAGACTTCAACCCGAAAGAAGAAATTTCAGAGAATCAGCACATTGTTGAGCGGGTTTGATCAACCCATGTTTACGACAAGGCGAAGCCTGGATCACGGTTCAAGAGTACATTGTTACAGAGGTGCAAGTGTAAGGGTATTCAGCGGCCGCCACGATGCTTCGAAGCCACGCAATGGGTGGCGATGCCCTGCGTGGGCTGCTCTCATGGTCTTCGAGGCCGAGTCTCCTTCATCAGCCCTCCTCGCTGCGTGCAATATGCCCGCGGCTACAGCATCGCCAGGCGTCTCTTCCTCCCCGTGCACTCCCCATTCGGAGCTTTGGGTCTACTTCGAGCCAATCGGATGATGCTGCGTTGGCATCAGAAGTGGAAGATGCTGACATCCCCAGTGACAACCACGACAAATCACCGTCCCGCCGCCGCCGCCGAAGAAGCACCGCCGAGATTAAAGCATTGATTGACGCGGGCATCAACCCCAAGACGAACCGACCTTTCCGCACGAAATCCGCCGGGATCACCACGAAAGAGCTCAAGGAAAAGCAGGCAGCTTCGGACGAGGCTGCACGGGCAGAACTCAAGCCATACAGCAAGCTTGATAAAACGACGCTTCCACTCGACATTGATGACCCCCTGTTGCACGAACACCTGCCGCTTCCGGACTTCTGGCCGATCGCGTTCAAGCCGACACACAAGCGTGACTTCACGCACATGTACACCTTTTGGGTGTCCAACAGGAAGACAATCAACCGAATAGTGGAGTTCATGAAGCTTGATCAAGGCCCGAAGAAGACCGTCATCGAGGCATGGGCCGGTACGTACCGGTTGTAAGAGCCTCATCCCATTGCTGGCAGGCTTGCTGAATCATTTCCCTCTCTGCTCTCCACTGACGCAGGTGCCGGCACTGTGACCAACGCGCTGGTGCGGCATCCTTCGGTAGAAAAAGTCATCGCACTCGAAGACAGCACGTTTTACGGCTCCTGGCTGAAGGTGACTAGCGTTTTGGGGCGTGCATCAGAGAGTGGTTCTGACCTTTCGAGTTCTGCGCCATAATTACAGCGGCTTCCCGAAGATAGCCCCGGCTTTGACTCATCAAAGCTCATCCACTTACCACTCTCCGGGTTCAAATGGGAAACGTACACATCCATATACCACCAAGGCGCACTCGACCATCTGAGCGAAGATCTCAAGATCCCTCGCGTCGCGGGAGCCAGTCCGGACGCGCTGGAGGAGCAAGCAAGAGCGCTCAATCCATCGCTGTACACACCTCAAAAGAGCCACCATGACGCCGATTGGCAAGCAGACAGCCCACTTGTCTTCTTTGCTCATCTGCCCAATTCAGTGCACGGCGAGCTCCTCTTTGCACAGCTCACCGCTGCCATCGCCACTCGCTCTTGGCTATTCCAGCTAGGGCGCGTTAAATTGTGCTTCGTCTGCTCCGAATCGATGGTCCGCCGCATCCTCTCGCAGCCGGGCGACACGACGAACCGGTCCAAGATCGGGACGATCGCGCAGTGCATGACAGACATCGAGTGGCACATACCAGGACACGAGCTGCTACCTTTCAAGGACCACGTCTACCCGCCGACCGGTATCATCGGCTTGCGGCTGACGCTGGGAAGTTCGTACGGCATCCCCAACGAAAATGTCGCGACCGGCGTCGGAAAACAGGCGCTCAGCTTTGTTACGCTCGAGCCAAAAAAACAGCCATTGGTTGAGAGGGAGGTCTTCGAAGCGATGGATTACCTTATGCGCAAGCTGTACGTCCTCAAGGCCAAGCCTGTGCACGAGGCGCTCAAGTGAGTCCTTCCGCTGCAGCAAACCCGCTGCTGCGATCAAGCTTGAGATCGTTTGCTGAGCAGCAACGCACACATTTTGCCCCGGTCTAGGACTGCTGCACCCGGTGCGAATGATATCCTCAAGCGCCTGAGCAAAGAGAATCCTGAGCTTGCGCGTGATGAAGACGAAACCATTGACCCATCGACTCCGGTCTACTGCCTCACCAACAAGCAGTGGGTGGCCTTGGCGCGCGCGTTTGAGATATGGCCCTTCAGGCCTCAAATCCTCATTGAAGAGGGCTTACTGCCAGATGTTGAGCGAAAGGTGTAGTATGTTTCGTACATCTAGCGGCAGCGCTCTCCATGGAGAGCGTGCCAGACCATGCCAGATCAGGCCAATACCGTCCTGCATAGTATTGCTCGACACTCACTGCGTGAAATCTGTACATTTAGATACCTTTGCAGAATGACAGTGATACGCTCCCATATATGAGAAACCCTTTTGGGTTCTTGATACACATTTTGATGAGATTTACATGTCGGTCATGGTGACTATTTTAGGACGGGACTCGGATCTCGGGACTCGTCGCAACAACACCACTTGCGAGCCAAGAGTTGAATTTACAGAAAGAGCTTCGATTCAGCATTTTCAAGGATCCAGGTCGAATGCTCGTCATGCATAGCTCCTCTGTTGGGCACTTCACTTCAGAATACATCTTTCCCATCACCAGAAGTGTTGCTTACTGCTCAGAGGAGTCAGGACAGCACAGAATTGATTCATCATGGCGCCGAAGCCACCGGTACAAGAAAAGGAGCAAAGGATTGCCATTGGTGAGCGCTTTGGGGATCCTTGGTCGCGTGCAGCGTTCGCGAGGATGCCGTTCAGCCTTCCCTCACGACCGTCGCTGACTGGGGCTACTGTGTGCCACTTGCGTTCCTCCAGTCAACACTGACAAGTGCAAGCCGAAAAAGTGCAGACAAGAATGCAAGAAGTCATGTCCTGTCGTTCGCATGGGTACGTCGTGCTTGCGTTTTGCACGCGGGCAACTTCAATGTTGTTTCAGGAATCCTTACTTACTTCCCGGTCCTTACGTCGCCAGGCAAGCTTTGCATTGAAGTGACACCCAGCGATAAGATTGCGTTCATATCCGAACAGCTCTGCATTGGTTGTGGAATTGTGAGTGCAGTAAAGGATGTGTGCTTGAGGGCGCCTTTGCCAATGCGCAGCTGATCGCGTCCCTCCTGTCGCAGTGTACGAAAAAATGCCCGTTTGAGGCAATCACCATCATCAAGCTTCCCACGAACCTCGAGGCAGAGACGACACATCGATACAGCGCTAACAGCTTCAAGCTGCACCGGCTGCCGACACCGAGGGCTGGTCAGGTTCTCGGTTTGGTTGGGACGAATGGCATTGGGAAGAGTACAGCTTTGAAGATTCTAGCGGGGAAGCAAAAGCCAAATCTGGGGCGCTATGATGACCCGCCTGATTGGCAGGAGATCTTGCGCTACTTCCGTGGCTCTGAGCTGCAGAACTTCTTCACAAAGGTACTGGAAGACAACATCAAGGCGCTCATCAAACCACAATACGTTGACCACATCCCCAGGGCCATCAAAGGGAGCGCAACTGTTTCAGAGATGTTAGACGGAAAGGTAGAGATGAACAACAAGGATGATATTGTTCGCTTGCTGGATTTGCAAGAGGTTCTTGACAGAGACGTGAAAAACTTGAGTGGTGGGGAGCTTCAGCGGTTCGCCATTGGCATGTCATGCGTGCAGAAGGCCAACATGTAAGTTTCACCTGTTGATGTGCGTGTGCTGTTATGCTGACGATCATTCTTGGTGTCCAGGTACATGTTTGACGAGCCGTCGTCATACCTCGATGTTAAGCAACGTCTGAATGCCGCGCGTATGATCCGAACACTCTTAGACTCGAACACCTACGTCATCGCTGTTGAGCATGATTTGTCAGTTCTCGACTACCTTTCCGACTTCATCTGCTGCCTGTACGGTGTTCCCAGCGTCTATGGTGTGGTGACTGTGCCGTCACCTGTGCGTGACGGCATCAACATCTTCCTGGACGGCTTTATTCCCGCCGAGAACATGCGTTTCCGAGACGAGAGCTTGACTTTCAAGATCGCCGAGACTGCAGACGCAGATGTTATCGAGAGGTCCAAGACCTTTAGCTACCCCGCCATGTCGAAGAAACTGGGCAGCTTCGAACTCGACATTGAACCTGGCGAGTTCTCTGATTCTGAAATAATCGTTTTCTTGGGCGAGAATGGAACTGGGAAAACGACTTTTGTCAAGATGCTCGCAGGCAAGCTCGAGCCGGACGTTGGCAAGGACAAGATCCCGCAACTCAATGTCTCGCTCAAGCCGCAGACCATCGCGCCCAAATTCCAAGGAACAGTGCGCATGCTTCTGCTTAAGCAAATCAAAGCTGCTTTCATGCACCCGCAATTCCAGACCGACGTTGTTAAGCCGATGAGCTTGGACAACATTATCGACCAGGACGTTCAAACGTTGTCGGGAGGAGAGCTGCAGAGAGTTGCGCTTGTGCTCGCGCTGGGCAAGCCCGCGGATGTCTATCTTATCGATGAGCCCTCGGCGTACCTTGAGTAAGTATAAAATGAGGCTCAATTGTCTTCGATAAAGGTCTTATACTGAACTTTTCTTCGTCGCAGCTCCGAGCAACGTATCATCGCCTCCAAAGTCATCAAGAGATTCATCCTTCATTCCAAGAAGTCGGCATTCATCATCGAGCACGGTGAGTGATGCTAGTGCTTAGAGTGCCGTGCTGCCTGAATCAATAACCGACGATATTATTCTTCACCTGCTCTTTACCCAGACATCATCATGGCGACTTACCTGGCCGGTGAGTTTTAGCGTAACCAGGCTCTGCTAATATTGATGTTGAACTTTTTCCGTTGTTTGATACGCAGATCGCGTTATCGTCTACGAAGGTCAACCATCAGTCAAGGCGACAGCCAAGCGGCCTCAGAGTCTGCTGACTGGCATGAACGCGTGAGTGATGCACATGCACATGCACTCAGACCTGACTCGGACTCTTATTGATGTTTCATTCGATCATTGGCTATACAGCTTCTTGGCGACGCTGGAAGTCACGATGCGACGCGACCCGACCAACTTTGTGAGCTTGACTTCAGTGTGCAAAGCTGCGTGAGGGCCCGGAGACTGAAAGTAATTGCTCCTTGTACCAATAGCGTCCTCGCGTCAACAAGCTCAACTCAATCAAGGGTGAGAGCAGGCTTTGGCGTCCTTTCTTGCACTTGTCGCTAACGCACGATTGCCAACCTTTGCTGCTGCTTATTTTCCTCCTCAGACAAAGAGCAGAAGGGGTCCGGCGACTACTTCTTCTTGGGCGACTGATCACAGGGGTGATCTGAGCTCCGTAATCAATGCATTTACACCAACGCCCATCTGTCCTTTCATTCGCCTGCCGCATTGCAGCAATTGGCTCATGCGCTCAAGTTTTGCCTTCTCAGTCGATCATTCGGTTCTGGCTTGGCTGCGGAATCAAATTGTGCTCTCGGTTGAGGGTGTTGAGTGATGCTCTACCTTGGCTTCTTATCTCTCCCCCTGGTCGCGACACCTTCCAACGTGATATTGATAAGCTTGTTTTGCGCTTGAAAGATCCTGAGCGGATTGTATTTGTTAGGGACGCGCGAGTCGTGACTGTCAAGCGTCCTTGACAACTACCACCCCTAATATGCAGACAACGCGAGACCTGAGCCTTACCCCCATGTTGGCGAGTGGACCAAGACTGCCTCCCAACGATGGCCGGCAGAATGGCGCGACGATATACTCTTGCCCTGGCTGATACCGTGCAAGCTATCGTGATCAACACTCTTGGGGTTTCTCTCACGCTTGCTGTGCTAGGCCCAGCGCTCTTTCTGTCGAGCCCAATAGCTCCGTCGCCCCGCTCGACAAGTAGTTTTTGGATGCTCTCATTCACTCAGAGTAAGACGAAATTTCGCTTGGGCATGCAAGGTCATGATGCTCAAGGGCGACTCCTTTCTCTGATCGCAGTTGTATGGGATGCGATGGACTTGCTTGAAGATGCAGAGTACCCGATTTCGGCGCACTTTTACAAGAGGTCAGTCTGCGTGCTTCTGCGACTGTTGCATCGTCATGCTTACATCGTCGGCTGCGCAGAGCGTCCCATGTAAAGGCTGGCAAGACAAAGGCGGCAGGGAAGCCACCTGCACTGAGCAAAAATGACAGTAGAATCTTCATTGAAGAGTAACGAAGAGGGTCAGGAGAGACATCGTCGCGTCTTAAAGCTCGTGGACACTTGTAACATTAGTAGAGTTCGAGCCCAGTTCTGTACAGGCGCAACGGCCGCAAAGCCAAAGCCGAGGGGTACTTGCTGGTATCGCGTGTGCATTGCGGTTGATTATAGAAATACAGTGATACGGTGGAGTTGCGGATGTAATCACCAAAGCCAGTGCGCATCTTGAGGATAGTGCAGAACGTTGATCGTTTTAGGTGAATTAGAAGGCCTCCAGGTTGGTTACATCTTCGGGGTTGACTTGAGTGTTTGTGCCAGCTTTTCTTGATACTTCTGGGTCCTGGAACAATTTTTCGCAGTTGCAGCAACAGAAGAAGAGGATCATGCGATTGAAAATGCGCTTGCTCTGGTCCTGGAAGCACACCGCTCTGGATCATGTCCAAGCAGCAGGCGTCACGAAGCGCATCCATGCGGATATCAGCGACCGAGACACGACACGTTCCGAAAGAAGTTACGAGCTCACTCTTGGTTTCCGCAATAAGGACATTTCTGCTCTACGCGCTGTAGCGTCGGATCTTTTGTAATGTTGTCAATGACTCCTGGTTGCTCCTGAACACATCCAAGAAAAAAACGCGCCGTTGTGTCCTGTCAGCGCCAAACATGCGCATACCATAGCAGTTGCATCTGTAACAGACACACCTGCGTCACAGAAATCAGGTCATTGCGGAAGACGAGCTGGCTACCTGCCTCCTCCCGGTAGTCGCAGTTACGGCAGCTGTAGAGCAGAACATGGTTCGTCCGGTCCTCCTGGGTAAAAGACAGTAAAACTGGATGCATCAGGATCACGGCATCCTATTCCTACTGAGAACTTCCGTCTCGCTTACCTCTGGATACAAGAGATTGTTGCTGTTCGCATCGAAGGAAGACATCAGAAGAGGGTGAGAAACGTGCAATATGTCGCACGACGTTTGCGTAGCAGGCTCACCACTCCTGGCAAAATTTCAAGGAAGCCATGCTTCTTGTTGGCACAGAGCGCCACGCGAAGAAAGCTTGGCCGATTTCTAAGATATCAAGCGAGTTCTTCGGTGTCAAAGAGTGGGAAATGAGGTGCGGATGGTGCGAGTATCGGGCCAAGTTGGATATACCGATGAGAGTGAAAGTGCGAACATCTTGAATGCTGCGCCCCGGCCCCATTTCCCTGGCTGGCTGGCATTCGGTTGCTTCCAACTCGGTTGAACAGTTCTCCCACGGGCCACGCGTCGCGGGCAGTGGGGAGGGTCATCGCACTTTCAAAATCAGTAACTCACCAAGCCCATCTGTCTCTGAATACCTCCGTTGCATGACACAGTGCATCTACTCGCTGCTGGGCAGCATTCAGTCTGCCAGAGCGCCGCAGGATCTATCCAATCGCTATTTCTGGAAAGATGTCGCCAGCTGCTGGCGGTCCCGCTGCGCGGCTGCGCGATGAGCCATCGCGTCCCCCGTCCAGAGCTTCTGGTCGCAGGGTGTTCAGTACAATGACTGCCGGTGCACCTGTTGTGCTCTCATACTATCCGCCATTACAGGTTTCAGAAGAGCATCTTGTCAACTCTGAAATCATCGCTGTCACTTCCGCAATACGCAAGAGCGTCAAGAATCGGGCGAGCTCATCATACTTTTCGTCTAGCTCTGGAGCTCCAAATGGTTCCTGGGATCAGCTACTGCAGTCCACAGGCTCTTCCGCGCTCGGCCTCACGAGCCATGCTGCCGAGGCGGCAGAAAGAACGCTTGCGATAGACTACAGGAATGACAATCCCATTGTTCGGCATCAGCGGAGGCTTTCTTCGCTTGGTGTGCCTCTTGCCAAAAGGCAGCTGCCAGGGTCGGTCAAAGGGAAGGATGCCGAAGGTAGCGCGCCGAAACCGACGACAAATGTGTCCTTAGAAGCTGCTGGAAGTCTTGAGCGGTTTGCACGGGACGACAGTGAATCTGGTCTATTGGCTGCGTTCGCCATTCTGAAGGCGCAGCTTCATGAAACGCAAGGTGAGCAGTGACCAGCACTGGACCTTCACGAGGTGCCCGCTCTGACCTTCAGCTGTTGGCAGAGTTTGCAGAGTTCCCGCGGCCTTTGCTGGTCTCACCTTTTGTCAAGGTCATATTGTCGCCACGGACGAGCGGTGCCATCACATCAGCCGCTCTGCAAGCGATTGATCGTTTTCTTGCATACGGATTGATCCCCATTCCATCGTCACCGATTCCGGCAACTGGAGCGCAGGTCGCAATATCAGAGATTGCGCATGCGATCTCTCACTGTCGATTCGAGGCCAGCGACCCCATCGTTGATGAGCTGGTCTTGCTTCGCATTCTCTCAGTCATGCGGGAGCTCGTCTGTGGATCTTCACAACTGCTTTCTGCGGAAGGCGCTGCTGCAGTCTCCTTGGCCGACGCCCTGGGAAATGAGAGCATTTGCGAGATGATGGAGACCGGCCTAAGCATGTGCTGTCAGACCAGGCTTAGTGGTGAGTCCGAACTGCTCACCTTTTGCTCGAAGTGAGGTGTCAGCTTACACTTAGTGACACGTCACTCCTGCAGAGGTTCTTCGCCGCTCGGCAACACAGTCAATGATGCACATGATCCGCGCCTTGTTTGCCAAGCTGCAGCGCATCCCTCTGACAGTAGACGAGAACTTCTCTGGAGACGCAGAGCCCATACATGAGACCTTGGTCTCCGAGGTTGAGGAACAAGAGACCGAGCTGGACGAAAAGAAGCTTAGAAGGATGACGATACCCGATCCTAGCAGCTTGCAAGTACCCGCTGCAGGACCGTCGATGTCGCCTGGCGTGATTCCAGAGGAAGATGAAGCGGCTCAGTCGCCGTTGGATATGGCCGGCGCAGAGGCAGCGGCCCCCGAAGACGCGCAATCGGCTGATGTCCATGGAATTGCCCATGAATACGGAGACAAGGCGGAGGAGAAAGTGGCCGTGGCGAACGATCAGGCGGATCAAACAACAAGTACGTTCATCAAAGGCATTTGGAGGCCCGTGAGGTCGCTGACACCCTTCCTCCACAGTGTCCTTCGCTCCTATGGACGTCGAGTCGTTTGGTCTGCCAGCGTTGACTGAGATTTTGCGCGTGTTAGTATCTCTCCTAGATCCTCGCAACGGTCAAAACACAGACGCAATGCGGCTCCTAGCGATGACCATTTTGAGCAGCGTACTCGAAACCAGCGGCGTTGCTATCGCAGAATACCCATCTTTGCGCGCCATCTTACAAGATTCGGCCTGCCGACATCTTTTCCAGCTGGCGCGCTCGGAGAACCCAAGCATCCTCACATACAGCTTGCGCACCATTTCGACCCTCTTCGAAGTTGCTGGACAGCATCTTAAGCTCCAATTCGAGTTCTTCCTCAAGTATTTGCTTGACAAGCTAGCTCCCACCTTTGCCATGGGCTTGGAGCCTTGGAATGACGTTGCGGCAGCTGTTAGTCGTTCTTCCGATATCAATCCTACTCTCACTGGGCCACCTCCACCTCCACCTCCACCGCCACCGCCACTTGCGAAGACCTCGGAGCTAGCTCCCAGCACAGGCGAGACGCGCGAGCTCCTTCTCGAGACCCTATGCTCGCTTCTCGAGACTCTATTCTCTCACGGAGATGCTAATATCACGCTTTGGGCCAACTTCGACGCCGATACTGAGTGCGACAACATCTTGGAAAGGCTCATCTCTTTCTGGTCGCGTTCTGTTTTTGCCCAGGCTCCCGGCTCACCCGGCCAGGACAGCTTGCAGGTAATGGCCTTGGATGCCATCCTAACCATCGTTGGCAGTTTATTTGCGCGACAGGACCCGGCTTTCGAAGATCCAGCTTGGCCTCAGGGCCTGCTGGATGCTCAGCAGCTTGGTTTGCAGAAGAGCAAGAAGGCTGCAATCTTGGCCGGTGCAGCGCGTTTCAACGCAAGGCCAAAGGATGGTCTCGCCTATATGGAAAAGGAGGGCTTGATACAGACCGAAGGAGATCGCGATGCTGCGATTGCACGCTTCTTGAAGGAATGCCCGGGCCTCGACAAAAAGCTTTTGGGCGACTACCTATCACGACCGGCCAACGAAAAAATCTGCGAAGCGTTCATCCATTTATTTGACTTTAGCGGCCGCAACGTTGGAGATGCTATGCGAGAAATGCTTGAGTCCTTCCGATTACCCGGCGAGGCCCAACAAATCGCACGGATAACAGAGACATTTGCAAGGGCATACTTCGCATCTGGCTCATCAGAGGTTGCCAGCGAGGATGCAGTATACGTTCTCGCCTACAGCGTCATAATGCTCAATACCGATCTGCACAATCCTCAGAATCAGAAAAGAAAAATGACAGCCGATGATTATAAACGGAACCTTCGCGGTGTTAATGATGGCAAGGACTTTAACGACGAGTATCTGACGACCATCTACGAGTCAATCCGCAAGAGAGAGATCGTTATGCCAGAAGAGCATGCTGGTCAGTTGGGGTTTGACTACACCTGGAAGGAGCTGCTGCGCCGCTCGCGCACTGCGGGCTCCCTTATCCCTTGCTCCACCACCTTGTTTGACCGCAATGTCTTTGCTCGATCATGGCGCCCAATTGTTGCTGCGCTGGCGCACGCTTTTTCTACCTTCCAAGACGAGCATCTTCTTGAGCGGTCTATCGCAGGCTTCCGTCAATGCGCTGCTCTGGCAAGCACGTTCGGCATGATTGAACTCTTCGACTTCATGGTCAAGACTTTAGCTGGTGCCACCGGACTTCTGGATGACCACATCGCCCAAGGCCCGATCAATAATGCAACTGTCGATGTCGAAGACCAAAAGATCACTGTTGGGCCTTTGTCAGTCTACTTTGGCGTCAACTTCAAAGGTCAGATGGCGGCTGTCGTTCTTTTTACAATCGCGAACGGCAACGGTGATGCTATGTGCGCGAGTTGGAAGGAATTGCTACAGATCTTGAAAAATCTTTTTGCGCATTCCCTTCTCCCGCTCGGAATGCGCCAGATGTTCCTCTTTGGCAAGGAGCCGGAAGAGATCCCTCTCAGGCCAAAGCGGCTTGCCAACACTCCCATCCAGGACCCTCGTGGCCAAGGTGGCCTATTCAGCACGTTGTCTTCTTATCTACTCTCGCCAACTGGAGGTAACGTACTGGCCCCTGCTCCCCCAGAAGTGACGGATGAAGATATCGAGTCGACACTCTGCACTGTAGACTGTATCGCCTCTTGCCGGATCGATGACATGTTTGCCCAGATTCCGAGTCTCTCGTCAGAGTCGCTGCAACATGCAATCACTGCAGCCAAAGAACTCGCCGACAAGCATACGATTGATCGCCTGGCGCTTGCGCGGCGTGCAGCTGAGAGCGGCAGCTCAGGCACCTCGACACCTCAACACACTGTCCTCGTCCGCGGCCAGCTGCCATACGATCCTTGCGCGCTGTTCATGCAAGAGGTTCTTGCAGGTATCGTTGTCAGCGCAAAGTCTTGCCCTGATGAGTCCTGGATTTCTGCAGTGCAACACTTTTCGGCGATCCTTGCGGATGCTCCGAGGTACCATCCATTGATGGTCGAGCGAGCCGTGGTCAGCCTGCTCCGACTTATCCCTGTCGCGAAAGAGGCTGGCTCCGATCAGGCTTTGATCACGTTGGACACTATGCGTTCGATTCCCAACGATCTTAAGCCAGCTCTGGTCGAGCAAATTGCTCTTGGGCTGGCTTACGCATTGCGTGAAGGCGTTGCGGCGGTCAGCTCGGCTACCGAGTGGAACCTGGTGCTGTCTTTGGTCGCTGATTGCGGATTCTCTCACAACGCTAGCGCCGCTGGTCACGCGTTCGAGATTATGAAGTACCTCGCGGAGACAAGTATCACGATTGATAACTATATCGGAATCGTGGCAGTCTTGAGAGACGTCGCATCCGCCTCTGATGTGGTCGCAACTGCTCGCGCCGAACGCAGAGACATGCAACGGCGGACCCTCACTGAACGTAAGGAACAGACAGAGTATGACGAGGCATGCCAACGACGAGGAAAAGAAGCACTTGGAGTGCTGGAAGCTATCAAGGCTGAGATTCCCCGCCTCATCACGGAGTCGACTCGTCTAGATGGTAGGCCTGCGCACGATGTAGGACGTGTTTATCTCTGCATACTGACAGAGCTTCGTTGTCCGTTGTTACCAGGATGGAGACATTTCTGGTTACCGCTCATGGGCGCGCTAGCACAACAGTGCACCAATGGGTACCGGCCAGTGCGTCAGGACGCAATTGCGCATCTGCAGAAGGTCTTGCTAGCCCCCCAATTGCTTTCAGGCGAGCACATACAGCTTGCACTGATCTTCGAAGAAATCATCTTTCCCGCACTCGAAGATCTGCTCAAGCCGCAAGTCTTCCAAAGGGATCCGGAAGCCAGTGGTATGCAGGAAACACGAATGCGCATGTGTGCCATGCTATGCAAAATTTTCCTACGTTACCTTGTCGAGCTTAACGAGTCCTCCAAACAGCTCATCGGCCTGTGGGAGCAAGTGCTCGGGTTCTATGACCGCTTTCTCAATTGTGGCAAGCGTGATCAGCTTGTGAGCTATCGGGGCGCACTTTGCCTGTCCAGCATCAGCATTGGTGGACTGACGCATTCATTGCTCACGTACAGACTGAGTCGTTACCCGAGACGGTCAAGAATATTCTATTGGTCATGCAAGCAGCCTCGATACTCGTTCCGCCGCCTGCGGAAGGAGAGGACTCGCGATCCCCTGCTCAAGTCGAACTATGGGATGTCACTAAAGACCGCGCGAGCAAATTCTTGCCAGCACTTATGGAAGAGATCACGCCAATTCCTGAGCCGCCGTCGCAAGCAGCGCTGCTGCCTCAAGAATCGACTGCTTGAAGCAGTCGTTGTACATCCACCTGTCTGCTCAAACGTCTTTCTTTCAGCAAACTTTGTAACGTTTCGCTCAATAATGCACAATCTTGCTAAAATACAGTCGAGGTTCCTGACAAAGCTACAAGATCTTATGCGCTCTTCCCGGTAATGTCTACGCGAGGGGTGCATTGAAGAGCAGGGGTGAGCTGCTCATTCCATTGTGCCCCAAGACGCTCTCTACTCACACTCCGGTTGCTCGGCGGCACGGTACTCTGAAGGACAAATGGTGAAACAAGGGTCAGAAGGTCTTGGCCGTGTTCTTTCAAATCAGGCTCACCTTGAATGAGCTCCTGCGTTGTTTCCCGAGCCTCATCACTTTCATGGCGGAAGAATGTCAGTCAGATACCGAACCAATAACAAGGCCGTTGGACGCTCTGCAGTGGCGATACCCACAAGTCACTCAGGTCGCTCGAAAACGCCGGTTCTCTTTTGTACTGCTCGACGAAAGCTGATCGATTCCTCAATCGGTCATACTGATCGACCGTGCGCTTGAACAAGCTCGCGATGCCGGTATGATTGGCGAGCATCAGGCCGCTGACCCTATGTGTTGACGCCATGTATGGGCTGCGTTTGGCGAGCGCCACTTGTATAGACGCAGGGCCCCATGGGATGAAGGAAGCCAGGTGCCGCTCACGAATGCGTAGTAGCGACTTGTGCACGTCGCGTGGATCGACGTCGCCCTGGATGATGTTCATGATGGAGATGTAGCAGCTGGACTTGCTCGCACCATGCGTGGAGACCATGCGGTTCTTCGGTTGGAGCAGTCGCCGCATCACATCCAGGACGGACGTCTTCATCGTTGCTTTGCCCCGATCCACCGTGTCGGAGGTGAAGGGGGTATATGAGGTCATGAGGAAGTGCGCCCGAGGGGTTGGGATTAAGGACGCCATCATGCCGACCTGTTGGCAGAGCGAAGTCGTGGGAGTCAATCACGCATACTGAAACGGATGTCCTTAAAATGTGCTCACTAGGTCATTGTTCATGTAGCCCGGATACCGCAGTGTCAAAGTAGATGCGCCCATTACCGTGCTGATCATTTGGTTGATTTGACTGCAATCGTCGAGAGTGTAAGACGTTTACAGACTGCATTCATAATACTATTTTGCTCACCTGACGCTCGGATCATGGATGTGTAACCGATCGCTAGCGATCCGACTGAGGGCGGCATTGTCGAGGACGACGACGCTGTCCGCGTGATCTACCAGGCGCTTCAGTGTCAGGATCGAGTTGTACGGCTGTACGACGATGTCCGACGTTTCCTCCGAATTGGGAAACACCGAATAGGTCTGGATGAGCTTCTTGGGGTATGCGTCGTTCAGCGCCTCTAGCAGGAAGGAGCCAAGGCCGGAACCTGTGCCTCCCGCGATCGAGTGGAGAAGCATGAAGCCCTGCAGAATAATATGTGAGGCCGCTGTCGCGCAAAGCGATATCACAGCAGGAAGCTCGCTCTTACCTCCAAGCTGTCGCTTCCGTCTGCCTCACGTTCAATCATCTCAATCAGCTCATCCGCGATCTTCTGCCCAGCGCCGAACCCTTGCGCCCAGTTGTTGCCTGCACCGCCGCCCGTCTTGGACGAATATATGTTCTCTGGGTTGTACAATCTTTTGTACGGCCCTGACATGATATTTGCAAGGACCTATGAGGGAAGGTGCGGTTCCCTCGCACATTAGCGCGCAACTCAACAGGAATCATCTGCGCCGGGACCACTCTCACCCTTGGCTCCAAATCGACCAAAATCGCTCGCGGCACGTAGTGCTCGTCATCCGCCTGGTAAAAGAAGACATCCTTGCGATCGCCCGCGGCGCCATCTGTGGCGAAGTCCTCCAAGGTTCCGTCGCGTGAAATCCCGTGATCCTTGCAGAGATATTCCCAGAACTGTGAACCAATTTGATTCCTAGGTGGCAGCGCGAGTCAGGAGGCGCGTGTAAGAAGACAGGATGGGAGGACACCCAATGGACTCTCGCGCGTTAACTTACCCGCACTGCCCGGCTTGGATAGTGATAAGTTCGCGCGGCATCTCGTGCGGGCGCGGCGCGTGTTGCTGTTTATCCTTTCCTCTCTTGTTGCAGAACTGAGCTTGCGTACTATACGCGTACACGTTGTGCTACGGAGGGTGCGATAAACAGTTAGCAAACACAAGCCGTTGCGTTTTTGACTTGGCAGCGATGGTGTTGCTCTCTGTCTCGCGCGCTGTCGCCACTCGCGTCTCCCTCTGTAAATCCACGCACAACCACAGCAGTCCTCTTTTTGGGCCCGTAAACTCGGTCGCCAAATTTTTCGAGGAAAGGTCTCCGTTTCGCTTCCTTGACTTCGCCGACTGGCCAACTTCTTTGCACATGCAAGATGGATTGCAGGAGCCTCTTTCTGCAGCACTTGTACCACATCTGATTGCAAAAGTGCGGAGGCTACCGAGATTCTTCACGGCATTGCAGCGTCCTAACAAGTCAGTAGTAAAAGCTTGTGACCGTAACTGAAAGATACAAGATGGCATTTGGTGAGAACGAAGCGGCGCGAGCGCATGGCTTCTACACCGGCGACAAAGCTGACAATATGACGTGTGCTTTAATATCATTTTACTTTTTCAGGCGACCGAGGTGGCAGAGGTGGCGGACGAGGTGGCGGACGAGGCAGGGGTGGCCCTCCTGGTCGAGGAGGCGGCCGCGGCGGTGGCCCAGCTGGCAGGGGTGAGCTGAAAACGACAAGCTAGAAGACCCCGACCAGTCGATACTGACGTCTCATACTCCTTTCCCTTTTTCTTGCTCGCCTTTTCTTTCACTCGCTCAGGCGGCCGTGGTGGATTCGGAGGTCGAGGTGCCCCGGGCGGCCGTGGTGGTGCCCGTGGCGGTGCACGCGGTGGTAGTCGCGGTGGACGAGGTGGTGGTGCTGGCGGCGCCAGGGGTGGGGCCAAGGTCATCGTCAAGCCTCACCGACATGGCGGTGTCTTCATCGCCGAGGGCAAGGAACACCTGCTGGTCACCAAGAACCTCTCGCCCGGCGAAGCTGTCTACGGCGAGAAGCGGATCAGCGTCGAGTCACCATCAGAGGATCCCTCGGTGCCGGCAACCAAGGTGGAGTACCGAGTCTGGAACCCGTTCCGAAGCAAGCTTGCAGCGGGTATCCTCGGTGGCCTAGACCACATCCACATTGCGCCTGGCGCTAAGGTGCTGTACCTCGGTGCTGCCAGCGGGACGAGCGTGAGCCATGTGGCCGACGTAGTGGGACCCGAGGGGATCGTCTACGCGGTCGAGTTTTCGCACCGCAGCGGCCGAGATCTGATTAACATGGCCAAGAAGCGGACGAACGTGATCCCCATTATCGAGGACGCACGGCATCCACAAAAGTACCGCATGCTCGTCGGGACGGTCGATGTCGTCTTTGCGGACGTGGCGCAGCCAGATCAGGCACGCATTGTCGCGCTCAACTCGCACCACTTCCTCAAGGACAAGGGTCATGCGCTCATTTCGATCAAGGCATCTTGTATCGACTCGACGGCGGTGCCCGAGGCAGTGTTTGCGAGCGAGGTTAAGAAGCTGCAATCAGAGATGTTCAGGCCGAGGGAACAGCTGACGCTTGAGCCATACGAGAGGGACCACGCAATGCTTGTCGCGCAGTACCAGCGCCACGCCTGAGCGAGCGAGCCGGTCAACCAGCCAGCAGCAGCAGCATCATCAGGACTTTGATCTGCACCAACGCATCTCTTTGTCCTCATGCAAAAGCAGAGGGGCGGGATGCGTACTCCCCCCTGCAGGCCTCCACGTTTTCGTTTACAACCCCGCTTGACTGTCTTGTACACTAGTGATCCTACTGTCCGCGCAAAACCTTTTCCCATCGCTAGATCAAGGTGTCCACACTGCAGCTTGAACCATGCATCGTCGCACATTGACGTGCATTTGTCATTATTGGTGTAATCCATTCATCGCGCGGTCGTCTTCGTTCCGTTCTCGTCGCAGCACAGATTCTCTACTCGTGCGGTGTTGCCAGGTCACGTACGCTTTTGAGCGGTTTGCACCGTGCCGTGGCCACCACAATATCTTGTACTTGTCGGCTATTATTGAAAGCGAATTAGATAGTACGTAACCGAATATCATCCTCCGTTGCGCTTGTTTGATGTCCCATGATTGAGGTGCTGATGCTATTGAGATGTCGCAGCTGCTTCGTATTCTCTTCACGACTCTCAATATTCAATGGAGATCCTTAATTTTGACCCGCAGATATCCTAGATCATTCTTGTGTACGTCGCCCCTTGCTCCTTCCGTCTCCGTCGCATCATATTCATCGGCGGTGGCACATGGAATTGCAGACGTCTTCACGCATGTCGAGCATCTTTGATGCCGGTCAAGCATGTGTTGCGCAGACTTGACGCCACATAGCATATTGGGTAACACGGTCACGCCAGAGATTTTGCTACGTTAACAGTCAGTAGGCATCGCTGTCGTCCATGCTCTTTTCTCAATCTTGTTGCACCACGGTCACTGACACCTTTGCAGCGTTGATGGAAGTTGAGCAGAAGCAATGGTCTTGCAAGGCTGGTAAGGTGTGTCCTGGCTCAGATTTAAATTGCTCATAAGATTACTCGTGTCTTTGGGTCCTCCAACTATATTCTACTGTGCGATTCAAGCATTCAACCATAGTATCATGTCTGGTGTACGATGCCATGATCAAACTACCCTACCCCGGTGCTATTGGTAGAATGGTGCTGCCCGGGATGGTGTGAGGCACGCAGGGAACCACTGCCTTCACGCTGACTGCGTCATGCATTGGCGGGTTCGGCGGCCCCGGTATTGAAAATGATGCACCCCTGGCTGGCTCTTGCGCGGGCAGCGCGACACTGACAGCCCTGCAACGCCCTGAGGCAGGGACTCCCCAGCCGCGGGGCGGTGCTCGGCGAAAGGAACGCAACGGTGATCGCCCGCCGCTGCGCAATGATCATCATCATCATCATCGCTGTCGTCCACGGCCACAGCACTTGCATCGGATCATCCTCCAAGCACAGCAACGAAGTAGAAGTTATCGTGGTTGCCCAGAGCTCACCCCAAAGCCTAGCGTCAATCTGCTCACACGGCTCCAACCGCTTCATCCACGCCCATCCCCGCGCCCACGACCTTTGTGGAGGGAGATCCGAAACCGCTTATCGCTTAGAGCAAGAAGCTGTGCGGCCAAACCCTACCACGGTCGACACAATGAGCCAGCAGCGTGA
>NW_013546952.1:0-98189 GCF_000711695.1 Tilletiaria anomala UBC 951 | reverse complement strand
ACCCCGCAGATCGGCAACCTCACCCTTGAGTGCCTCAACCTGCGCATGTGCGGCGTCCAGCTCACTCTGCAGGTCTCTTGCCACGGCTGTCTCAGCAGCTAGTCTGGCGCTGGCGCTGCTGCGGCTGTTGGTCGACAGCGCACTGCTGCTGCGCGGAATCGTGGCGGCCACAGTCCTTCCTGTGGCCGCTGCCGCTGTAGCCGTTAATGAGCGTGTACCTGTCGTTGGCCGGGTTGCGATGGTGGCTGTCGTCGATGCGCCGGGACGCTTGGCCGCAGTGCTGCTGCCGCCGGCAGAAGGGGCAGGCTTGGCGGCAGCGGCGGAGTTGGCACTGGCGCTGGCACTCCCCAACGGACGCTTGGTTGCTGCTGCTGCTGCTCCAGCACCAGTCGTGCTGCTGGGCCTCGCGCTCGCAGCTGTCGCGGTACGCGCAGCAGTAGTAGTGGCCGCCGTGGCGGGTTTGCGAGCGGCGGCAGATGCGCCTATCGAGCTGCTCGCGACGCTAGACCGCGGAGGGGCAGCAGAAGTCGTCTTGCGGACAGCGGCAGTGGTAGCAGGGGAAGCACCCGTGGTGGCAACCGAGGGACGGGAGGACGCAGCTGGCTTCCGGGCTGCTGCTGCCGCTGCCGCTGCGCTGGTGGAGGTGGCCGTGCTGAGCTTGCGGGCAGCGGAGGCGGCGCCAGTGCTAGTGGCACCCACAGTGGTGGTCCTAGTCCCTGCGACGCTTGGGCGCGCAGCAGAGCCTGCGGCTGTGCCTGTGAGGGGTCTGACGACTGGAGAGGAGGAAGGAGCGGCCGTGCTGCTGCGGCCTGTCGGTGCAGTTGTCTTGGGCTTGGCGGTGGCAGGAGCAGCGATCTTTGAAGCGGTGGCAACAGCAGCAGATCTACTCGGAGTCAAATCCGCAACAGGAGCAGCGCTGACAGGCGGCGAGCTGGGCGCCTCTGCCGCGGCGTGCGCTACCTGCTCTGCGGTGGGTGAGGCACCTGCAGCCGCCTCGATCGCTTGGCTATTTGCGTCAACTTCTGCATCTACCTGAGAAGAGGAGAAAGAGGGCTGCTTGGTGCTTTCGCCCTCGCCACCGTGTCCTTGCGCCCCGTCGTCCTCCACCTCTAGCTGCGGCTCTGGCTCGGTTGCGCCCTCAGCGGGCGGAGGCGGAGAGGCGGAGGTCTGTGGCTGCGGCTGTTCTTCGTTGTCAGCCATGGTCGTTGTGACACGGCACTCTGAGGGGGAAGGGAGGGAGGAATGATGGCTTTGGACCAGGTTACCGGACAGGGCGAGCCGGTGTTGCTCGTGTATGGGGTGTACACAGGAGGATGAATGCGGGTCGTGCTGGAAGAAAGCAAGTCTCTATATATGTGTTGCGTGTTGTCGACTGCTGTTGATGGTGCGCGCGCGTGTGTGGCGTGTGGCAGTAACCCTAACTCTGGGACATACTTACGTAAGCATCGATTTCGTGGCCCCCTCCTCTCTCTTCCTCAGACCCATCCTAATGGAATTGAATAGCGTGTAACAGCTATATCAGTGGGTAGGGTTCGGACCCCCAGGCTTGTTGGCTGGCTCGCCCTCTTGGCAACGGAGATCTCCTGCGCATGCTGATCCCTGGGACACTTCACAGCCTGGGACGACGCCGAAAACCTCGAGCCTGACTGTGAAGCCCAGCTCGGCGATCGATCCCGACGGTTGCCTCGGCTGCCGCTCTATTCCCTGCCGCTGGTGCCCACCCGCTCCCCCAGCGTCAGCCACTGCCCCCGCTCACCGCTGACACAGATAGGTACACGCAAGCTACGGTAGATCGGATAGAGACCGCCCCGCACATCCCCCGACCTGGACCCTTTTGCAGCCAGCTCCCGCCTGTAGCAGACGAGTGATCCTTTGCAATGTCCAGAGCGGCACTCAACGCTGCCGCGCTCCTCGCGCCACCTAAGTCAGATCCCGCGGCGGTCGCGAGACAAGCCAACAGCGCAGGTGATGCATCGTCGTCGCCCTCGTCGGCTGCAGGCGCGGAGGCAAACGCCATCCCGCAAGGCGACGAGGTGATCGAGGAGGCGATCACCGTCAACCAGCGCGCGCTCATCGACAAGATTCTCGCCCGCTACGCCGCCGAGTTCACCGTCTTTCGCGAGCTGCTGCAGAACGCTGACGACGCAGGCGCCGAGTGCTGCCAGCTGCGCTTCGACACTCGCGCTGATCTCGGACTAACAGAGGACCTTGAGCGTTCCTCGACCGGTGTCAACCGCAAGCAGCCCGACTTCAAGGCGCCGTTACATCACTGGACGTTCAAGAACGATGGCAAGGTCTTCGGCGCGGACGACTGGAGTAGACTGAGGGTAAGCAAATGAAGACTCGCATCTGCATGTAGGCATGAATGCGAGACGCGATGCTGAATCGATCCAATTCTCCCAGCGCATCGCCGAAGGTAATCCTGACCCCGACCGTATTGGCGCGTTTGGCGTCGGCTTCTACAGCCTTTTCTCCATCTGTGAAGAGCCGATCGTCTCTTCCGGCGACAGCCTCATGGGCTTCTTTTGGAAGGGCGATGCACTCTACACGCGGCGCGCCAAAAATCCCGCCTTCCGTTCAAGAACGGCGCCTCAGTCACATGGGCAATGGCAGAGGCACGAGCAAGGGCAGGATGCTGCTGACTCACCGCTGCCTGACGACCAGGCCGACTCGGACACGAACCCCTTCAACGGTCTGCCGTGGACGACGTTCCACATGCGCCTGCGCGAGCCGGCACCGCTGCCGGACACACCCATGGCTCTGTGCCGCTTCCTTGCGACGTCGCTGACGTTCACCGCGCGCGTCCGCCACGTTGAGCTGTACTGGAACGACGCTTTGTTGCTGCGAATCCGCAAGGCGCTCGCCCCGCCGCAGCCGATGCGCATGCCACCGCACCTCAGCGCTGTGAGTGCCGAGCGCACGATGCGCGTCGACACGCTCGGGGCCGCTTGCGTCAATATGCACGCGCGCGTCGCTCGCGCCGTGCTCGCAGACGACGAAGAGCGCCGCTCTGCCAAGGCGAGCCGCCTCGCTAGCCTCGCCAGTAAGCTGACCGGCGCCGGGCCCGGCGGCGCTGCTGCCGCCGCCGCCATGGCCAGCACGTCCGCTGCCGCTGCCGCCGGGTTCCTGGGCAGCGCACTCGGAGGGAGGAGCGGCAGTAGCGGTGGCAGCAGCATCAGTGGGTTCCTGAAGAGCGCCTTTGGTAGCGGTAACGGTAGCGGTAGTGGCGCAGTTGCCCAAGGGACCAAGAGCTCTTCGTCATCATCACAAAAGCCGTCAGCGGCAAAAGTACCATCTGCACCTACAAGCGACAAACAGAAGCTTCTGCCCAACGGCAACGGAGAAGTAGCTGCTGCTGCTGTTCATAATGAGGGGAGAGCGGCCTCTAGCGCTTCCGCTTCGGAAAAGGCCCACACCTCGCCCTTCGACCTCGTCGAGTCGTCCGTACATCTGCGCATCGCCACAGCGACCGTCATCGTCTCGGTGGACCGCGCCTTCGAACGTGAGATTGAGCGCAGCACCAAGAAGCCACCGCCGAAACGCACACAGCTGAGCCTGATCTTCACCGGCAAAGACGAGTACGACGCGTCATTCCAAGATACCCCTGACGGCAAGGTGGATGGCGCCGGGGGTGGTCTGAATAAACAAGCTAGCGGGGTGCGACAGATCTTCGATGGCCTCATGCCGCGCCTGAACGAGCTGGGAAACGTCTTCATCGGCTTCCGGACGCACCAGACCACCTCCTTCTCGGGCCACATCGCCGCACGCTTCATCCCGACCGTCGAGCGCGAGTCGATGGACTTTGTCGACCGCTACTGCGCCAAGTGGAACCTCGAGCTGCTCAGCATCGGCGGCTACGTTGCCCGCGCCGTCTACGAGGCTGAGCTCGCAGACATTGCGCAACTGTGGACCGAGGGGATCGGCACCGACACAAGCCCCGCGGACGGAAAGGACGACAAGAGCGCTGAGTGGCTGCTCGCGCGCGCGCTGCACATCATGCGTTTCTTCACCTTTCGCCCCTCATCACCGTCGTCACGCGTCCAGAAAACGCTCGAGGCGTGCTTCTTCTCCTGTGCGCGCCAGAGCACCATCACGCTCATGTCCACCGTCGGCCCCAAACACTCGGCCGCTGTGCGCTACCCGAACGCCGTGCTCGCGCAGTTCGTTAAGGATCTCCCGACGCTCCCGTTCGAGCACGTCGAGCAGGCCGCAGGATTCGTCGCGCAAGTGCGCAGCCGCGCGCTCGTGCAGGATATCATGATGGACGACGTCTTCACCGAGCTCACGCAACGCGCGCTTGCGCCGCTCGAGATGGTTGCATGCTTGCAGTGGTGGATCAGCGTCGCGGCACATCCCAGCTATGACGCCGGCCTACGTGCCCGGCTCGTGCAGAGCGCTATGTGCCGCATCCCACCGTCGAACGATGCCGCGGGCATGACAGAAACGATCCAACCGCTAATAAATGTGCGATACTGGCTCAACCCTGCGCGCATCCCTTCCGACGTCCCGCTTCCTCAGACCTGCCTTGCGTACGCCGTAACAAGCAATCTCAGCACGAACGAGCTGCTGCATGTCTTTGGGTGGCAAGAGCTGCCTGTCGACATTTGGGTGCAGCACATCATAAGCATCAGCAGTCATTCAGGCGCCGGTGGGAGCGCGCCGGACACGGACGTGTGCACGAATGCATCATTCTGTGAAAAGTTCTTTAGCATCCTCGCGCGTGCCTGGGGCTCCGTCTCGGCAGAGCGGCAGAAGATCATCGCCGACATGCTGTCCCGCGTCGCTTGCGTGCCGACCAAACAAGGAATTAAGCTGCCGAGCGATGCGTACTTCGCCAACGTGTCGCTTTTCGAGGACCTCCCAATTGTCGCATTCCCTGCCGCGACAGTCAAGGGCAACCTGGAGAAGCTCTTGACAGCTCTACAGGTGCGCAAGCACGTCGAGCTGCAGATGATCTTTGACCGTCTCATCTCCGCCGGCAACTGGTCGCATGTCGATCTGCTCGCGTACCTCGCAACCAACAAAGGCAGCTTGGCAACCCTGGAGAAAGACCGGCTCATCAAGACTGCTATGCTGCCGAAGGAAGGCGAGGTGGGGCCATCTGGTAAAGACGGCAAGCCAAAGATCGTCCGTTATTGTGCTTCCCAGCTTTACGAGCCCACGCTGGCGCACAAGGCCCTGGGCTTGCCTTTGCTCGACTGGCCAGGCAAGCCATGGCGATCAGGCTCAGACGAAGCCAAATTCGTCTTCGAGCTTGGACTGCAGCGGCATCCGCCGCTCGACGAGTTGCTCAAGCTCGCAGCTGATGAGAGTGACCAGCCGCGGAGGGAGAAGGCGCTCGAGTACCTCTTCGAGCGCTTCGACTCTGTCTATCGAAACATTTATAGCTTGAAGGTGGCCTCAGTGTTCTCCTTCGTCCCATGCACAGTGACCGACACGCTGACGCTCAAGACCAGCCCCCATCTTTGCACCCCAATCAACGCGTACACGAACGAGGGAGCAGCCATCCTAGGCTTCCCGGTTGTCAAACAGGACCTCCCTCCTGCTTGGTCAGAGAAACTGCAGCTCCGCAGAGATCCGCCTGCGGCTTTGCTCATGGCCAAGCTTGTGAATCAGCCGACCAAGGAACCGGACCTCGCACGCAAGATCTTCGAGTACCTCTCGACGTGCACCGAATTCACCCTGAGTGATTTCAGCGTCCTCGGTCAGGCCGAGTTCATCCCTGTCAAGCAGCGGATCCGAGGAGCAGAGGAGCATGAAGTCATTCTGGCTGCTCCAACGAGTTGCTATTTTGGCGGAGAGAGCGAGACCCCGCAGTTCAAAGACATCTTCCTCTACTGCGACTATGGTACGAAGGCTGGCGCCTTCCTGCGAAACTGTGGTGTCAGCAAGGAACCCAGCATCGAAGAGGTCGCGCAAAAGCTTGTGGCTGACCCCCAGAGGTTCTACACTATCCTCGGCGGCCCAGACGCGTACAAGACCATCCTTCGACAAATTGCTTCCAACTGGAATCGCATCCGCAGTCCTCTACGCTCGCAAATGAAGCGCTCGCCATTCTTACTTGGAGCCAAAGCTATGCCAGCGTCAACGACAAAGTCGACAAGTCTGATCGACATCGACGAGGACGATGACGCTGACGTGGACACAGGAACACTAGTCTATGACCTGAAGAGACCGGACGAAATCGTCATCGACGATGACGCTACCTCTCGTATGCTCTTCGCATCCAGTCTTTATTTTGCTCCGCATGAAGACCTGTTGGAGGAGAATCGTGAGTGGCGCGCAGTACAGTTCTGCTCGAGCGCCAGAACTGAAACCTGTTGCTTGTACATTTGCAGTCTACGGACAACTGGGCTCTCCCCGTCTCAGCAGACTGATCGAGGAGCGTTTCGCCACTGCGGGGCGAGTAATGACTGGCACCAACCTGGCGACCGAGGTGAAGACGCTCGTCCTTGAGCGTACACCGCTATTCCTCTTCGAACAAAAGTCGATTGGCCGAAGTGAAATCAGACACGATTCCGAATGGCTCAAGAAATTCCTCGATGTGGTGGAAGTCGATGGCGAGGGCCTGCGTCATACGCGAACGCTTCGATTCGGTCAGCTGCAAGAACAGAATGTACAGCGTGCATCAGCCATGACGGCCCTTAACAACGATCGCCTGGTACTCCACATAGCCTCCAACACAGAGATTGACTGGTTTGAGGTCGCATTCTCCCTCACTCGCCACCTGGTCGCCCGACAACACCTGCAAGAGGTGCTGCTTTACATGACACTGCTGTCGACGTCTCTGCGCAATCTGAAGAGGAGAGGGTATGTGGAGAAAGATCGTTGTGTTTAAGATCATTACTGACATAGTCTCTGTTCTATTCAATCACCAGTTTTCATGTGGACAAGATCTTGCAGCAACGAAAAGCCGATCGAGAGGCCGAGGAAGGCAAAATGCGAGAAGCGAAACAACATGAAGAGCTTGCCCGCCTAGCTGAGCCTACAGAGAAGGATTATCGCAAGTGGACAGGGGAGCTGACCTCCATGTTCCCTGATGCCGAGCCAGCGCATCTTGATGCGATCCTGCGCGCGCAGAAAGACAGCCATCTGCAAAACGCAACAAACACATTGCTGAATACACCCTACCCGCGGAAACCGGAAGGAATGATGCCCGGGCCGCAAGCGACGGCCCACGAGCGGGATTCGGACCACCAAGGCTTTTTGTCGTCATGGCGCAGCCGTTTTATGCAGTCTCGAAAGCCCAACGAGCCGTACTCTTCGCTTGCCGCTGGTACATCTTCCATCGAGCGCAGTGGTTCTGTACCTGGAGGTTGGGGAAGCGAAGGGTCTTTGAATGCAGTTGCTGCAGCTGGACGATCGCAAGGCGTGACATGCCCGCCACGACTACCGGCGCAGAGCGATGTGGTAACGCCAATGGCGAATATCAAGAACAACGTTATCAAGGCTGTGCAGGCTTCGCGACCGGACGCTTCTGAGAGCATCCAGTCCGAAGCGCAAGTGCAAGAAGTGCGAGAAGCAAGCAGCAGTTACTGCGACGTGACTGGTGTGGCGACAGATCTACGGCTCGCGGGCGAGATCGAAGGAATGAGGTTCTTCCTCAGTCCTGATCTGGAGCCCGCTCAGATGCTCTCTGAGAACGGCGAAGCGCTACAACGACTTATCAACACGGTCTACAAACCCATCGGCCGCATCTTCCGCCTTGACCCGCGTGCTTTGAATGTCTTCGCAGACACTTCTGGCCCCAACATTGCTTTCAACCGTGGCGGCACAATCTTCCTCAATTTCCGATACTACAAGGAGTGGCACGATGACCTCGTCAAGGAAGGAAAGCTTTCCGAACCACTGATCTCGACATACTTTTCTGTTGCGCATGAAATCGCGCACAATGTCGTGAGCGCACACAATGCAGAGCACGAATTCTACTTTTCATCGATCTCGGAGACGTTCCTCACAGCACTCATGGAATACATGGCCAGCGTGGCTGCCCAATAGATTCTCGAGCACTCCCAAACTCAATCTGGCCTTGAATCTCCGATGTAGCATACACAACAGCATACAAGTCTATTGGCAATTTGTCCAGAAGAAGCATGCCGACTACCAGAGAAGGAGTTGTGAGGTGATGGCATATCCAAGAGAAGCAGCATTTCACCCTGTGCTACCATTTGCCAGATTTTGGCGGTGATCAGTCGAAGGGGCCAATGGCATTTGGTTCGCTGCGATTTCGAAATGTGGCGTTCACTATATATTGGCGTACAGAGCATACCATATAGCAGGACGACGGCACCACCTCCATCTTGATCTGTCCAGATCCTTCCACTGCCATTCCAATCCTGTTCGGAAAGCATTGCACTGGCGTCAATCCGAAATTGATCAAATCCCGTGCCGCTGACCTGCCATCGATGAGATTGCTCCTACTCCTCTCCACGCTGGTATGGGTGGCCCTGGCTTCGGCTTCGGTGCCTACCCATGCCAATGCAACTGTCCCTCGATGGATGACGCTACCCAAGACACCTAAGCTGCCGCAGCCTTACCAGGAGGGTCGCGTGAAGCGACCCGACGGGACGTCCATCTGGTACGGCAAGTGGTTTGCCCAGCAAGACAGTGCACGCGGAAGGAAACGAGCCGCTGCTCACCCACCGCTGGTTTTCCTTCATGGCGGTCTTGGCGCTTCGACATGGCTGGGCCACCAGATTGAGCATTTCAAGCAAACCCGGAACGTCGTCGCAATTGATTCGCGTGGACAAGGACGCTCGACCTTCAATGATACCATCACGTATGATCTTATGACCGACGACGTCGTCGCAGTCCTCGATCATCTCAACGAACGGAATGCGTCATTTGCTGGGTGGTCTGATGGCGCCATGTGAGCTCTCCGACTATGCCAACCTGTTCAATCTCAATATTGACCTTGCTCTTGCCCCGTCCTCTCCAGCATAATCCTCGATATGCTTATGGTATGTGTCCTCTCTGTTCTAGCTGTAATTGCTAGGCTCCCAAACGCTGATGTGTCATTGCCAACTACACACCGTGCAGCGCCATCCATCTCGTTTGGAGCGAGGCTTTGCATTCGCTGCCAATTACGACATTGCAGGTACGCAGGATGTGACCAAGTCACCCGTCTTCACTGAATACCTGAAGCGCACAGAGAACATTTACAACCGTATCAACCCCTCAGCCGAGTACACAGGCCTGCAGAACAGCATCTTCGACATGTGGGCCCGTGAACCCAACGGGACGAAGGAAGACTTCACGTCTATTCCTTCGGCCGATGCTCGAAGAGTCTGGGTCGTAGACGCCGATCACGAAGAGGCGGTCAAGATCACGCAGCTTTACGATATGAGTGCATGGCTGCCCGATGCCGGTACGATAATTCTGCCTGCCGTGTCCCATTTTGCGTTCATGCAGGACCCCAAGTTCTTCAACCAAGCTCTTGAGGACTTGCTGCAATATCCTTTATAAGTTGCACCCCAGCATATGCGCTTACTCTGTTGCAGTCTCATATATTCTGCCACCTGTCAAAAGCTACCTGGTTGAAGTTTAGTGAGCACTCCCCAGAGTGACCGAATCGGATTATGAGGCACAATCTTTTGAGTGGATGGTTCTAGTTGAAATATGAAGATTATATGGTACACAAGGAGTACAAAGGTATAGTCTAGCACTGCGTAAAACGCCGAGCTCTCAAGATGGTCAAGGCGATTGTGTCCGCGGCGACAATTGCAACGTACTCGAGCCGGTATCAGTCGTTGCAACGTCCACGGCTTCAAGCACACTGATGCGCGCGGTCGCATCGTCTGCGCCATCGTTTCGATTCTCAGCACCCTGGATGTCCACACCGTGATCGTCGAACAAAACGGGGTCGGCATGATTTCCCGACCGATGATGTGAATTCAATAATACCTCGCCTCTTGGTGTGATGTTATACTCGATCGAACTCCCTTGTTGGGACGGTGAATCTAGCGGGTGCCATTGTTTGGTGTAGAAATGGCCCACGTCTGTGATATACGGATTCGTGACAACTCCACGCGTCTCTCGATATTTGATCAGTCGTCGCCGGTACTCTGTAAAAGAGAGTGGACAGGTATCAAGCAGAATAACCCATCAGCGAAGCAAGCTCAAGGCACGTGCGGGAGTAAGGCCAAAGCTTACCATCAGTCAAAAGATGTAATGCTACCATCGTCGCTAAGCATATGCCTGGTTGAATAGTCAAGCAATGATGCCCCTTGCGATCTTTCGATGCACAAGAAGACGTCAGCGTCGATCAGCCTAGGAAACGTACCGACGGGTCGGGCTCACAAATTGACCTGCCATATACGTCCTTGTGACTCTTGGCCAAGCGCGCAAGCGGCTGCTTGGTGACCCCGTTCCTAATTTCGCCCTCCTCTCTATCCACCGCGTACGTAAACTCGAGCTTCTCCGGCTCTCCCACGCCAGGCCCCGCGTCCGCTACTGCCGAATTGCGAAGGACAGCGGTGCCGTAGTAGTCCAGGTCGAACCGGTTGCAGTCTGCCAGGAGCTCCATCAAGGTGATGTTGTGCGATTCCCACGGAAGGCTGCTGGCGCAAGTATTGCTAGCGGGGGAACGCTCGTCGTCTTTGATGATTGAGCTGCCTTCGGCTGGGACCACGTAGTACCGGACGCGATGCACTTCGTATTGCAAAACGTGAACCTTTTTCAGGTAAAACAATGCTTCTCCTTCGGCGTTGGACATGCGGAGCGTCGAGCAACCGGTTGGGAAGCCGAGTGTCTTCTGCGTCTTGAAGCGTGTTACCTTGAAGTAGAGCTCGTTTGTGTGCACATCCCGCACCTCGACCAGAGGTAACCGGCCCGTTTGATTCTGCTTGATGATCACTGTGACCGGCGAGGCGTGCCGAGTGTACTCCTTCAGGATGCCGATCCTTTGCGGCGGTACAGGCTCTGTGAAAGGCGGCGCCGTTTGCAGCCGAGCTTGTTTGTTGCCCATCTCGACCTTGCACCTAACTCCAATCCTAGACGTCAGCTCGAACACAAAGATCCTCCTCGAGACATTCGCCACCCTTGGGGATTGAAGAGGCGAGAGATTTGGGAATGCAAGCCGCGGGTGAGTCGATGTGGGCTGCAGGAATCGACGCCCTCAGATATATCACAGCTAATCCTGCTCGGCCTACAGTCGTCTTCAGCGGGCGTGATTTGTTGTCGACGTGCTTGTTGGCGGTGCCCAAACTTGCCGCAAGTAAGCGATCGAAGGGGCCTGAGAACGTTTCAGTGCACCCTCGACGGCTTGGTAAGCACTAGGTGAAGCAGACTGCATTCAATGTATCAAGATGAGCCCAAGGTGTTTTATTATTATTTACAGACCAGAAAGCTTTATGTCCGACTGAGCAATAAATGACGTTCAAAGTCGGCGACGTCGAGGAGAATAAGATGGAAGATGATGAAAGGGTTATGTACATATACATACTACTGCGGATGTAGTTCCTGTACAAAACGTAGACCATGCCGCATGGTCCTTGATTTGTGCACCACACTCCATACAAACTCCAATTCTACCCTGGAGATTCGGAGAGTAAGGCATAACATGGAGAAGTGACCGCGTAAGAACAGCCCATTAACGAAAGCAGCGATCTCCGGCCGCCGGCGGGATAAACATTAGCTCACAGAAAGTCCTTGGCAGTGCGATGTTGTGGCTCGCAGATATGTAGTTGTACTGTAAATACACTTGTGTCTGTTCCCGTCCGGGTTGCTTATCGTCTCTGCAACGGCGTTCAATCTCTTGACAAGGCACATGGGTACATACAACCACACATACATTCAAACTCTACATACATAAGTTCAACCATAAATACAAATACATACATACATGCATACAAATACACATACACATACATACAAAGACAGATACATACATTAATCGCCGAGTCGTCTACGTCTCCAGCACATTTACGAAGTTATCATAACCCTTTGACAAGACTGTTCTGATTTGCGCGGCTGATTCGATGGACATTCTTTTCCTGAACATCGTGCTGTTCGCCTCCGGCTCATCCAGCTTGCCAAGCTCCGGAACTGCGTGACCGCGGGGAATAGGGCGGAGGAGGGAGCTCCCCGCGTTGAAGGCGCAATCAAATTGTTAACCATTTCGCGCTAAAATTAAACATTGGCAAAAGAATGATTGATTTTCTAAAAGAAACAAAGGGAGCAAGCTTTTGTCGAACAAGCGAAAAGGACATTCAATACGCCTTCGCCAGGTTCGAAGGGAAGATTGATCGTCGCTGGTTTGAAGGCCTTAAAAGCTCTCGAGCAGGTCATATTGGTGATGGATTCATACCGCCGAGACTTGCGGGCTTTCTATGAAGTAGCAGCCACACACGCAGAGTCTGCAAAGTAGTCTGTGTACATCCAGGCGCGCACGTGACTACATAGAGAGCACATCTGAACGCGACCAGGCGATCACTGCGGGGACTGCACGTCGGGTAGGTTTGCGTATACGTCACCAGCCACGGACAAGCTCTGCGTTAATGAAAGAGAGTCATCAGCGGTCTCCATGAAGTGGATCTATTGCAAAAGTGATTACATCGAACGTCTATAAAGATAGCCGCGATTCCTTTGAGATTGAGGAAGATGAGACAAGCAGACTCAGGACCCGAGCGGAAGAGCCCCGGACAATGAGTGCCTGCACCACGCTTTACGTCTTTAGACGGATCTCCTCTGCAAAATTGCTGCGACGAGGCAAATAAATTACCAGATCTGGTGGCCGCCCGAGACGATAATGTCGGAACCGGTGCAAAACGAGCTGGCCTGCGAGGCGAGCCAGATGCTCACACCACGAATCTCAGCGCTGCGCCCGATGCGCCCGAGAGGGTTGCTGTTGCTCCACTTGTTGAGCAGCTCAGGGTTAGCATCGAGGTACTTGGCCGTCATCTTGGTGCGGACTAGAAACCCGAATATGGTGTGCTGAATGTCAGGGAGTGACTTGCGGAAACCTCCTGTAGGACTAATCGACTCACTGTGGCCAGGGCTGAGCGAGTTGACACGAATACCCAGCTCACCCCACTCGGCAGCAAGGTTGCGCGCCATCTGCAAGACGGCAGACTTGGACGAGCTATTTTGGATGGCAACAGGAAGGCGCAAAGGGTTCAGAAAACCTCAGTGGCTCGTTACGATCATTCTGAATTACTGGGTCACTCACTTGTAAGCTGCCCAGCGGTGCGAGTGGTTGACGACCGAGCCGGACATGGAGGCAATCAGGATGATGGATCCCTTAATATGCGGAGACTTGATCATCTCGCGGGCGGCACCCTGTGCGCTCAGGAAGACACCAGTCGAATTGACAGCGAAGAGCTTGTCCCACTCCTCCTTGGGGTACTCGAGGGCATCGTGGGTTTGAAGCACACCGGCACCGGCGACCAGTACGTCAAGACGGCCGCTTTCTTTGGAAATGTATTCCATCGTCTTCCATGTGTCCTCCTGGTTCGTGACATCCATGCTGATGTAGTGAAGCTCCTGGCCGAGCAGGTCACGGCAGTGGCGCGCCACAGCCTTGAATTCAGCAGATGGCTCGTCGTGAATGTCCAGGGCATAGACGGTGGCACCTGCCTCCACGTAACCGAGTGCGATCTCGAGACCAAGGCCGCCATTGCCGCCCGTGATGACGGCTGTCTTTCCGGCCAGAGAGAACTCGGTAAAGATGGCTGGTGTCGGCGATTTCGCCGAAGACAAGTTGCCGGAAAGGCTTCAAAGTGGCAAGCGCAAAGATTAGGTACTCCGGTCAACTTCGTCACCGACTGCCAAGAAGGGGTAGGAAGAGAAAGTGTGCTCACACAGCGTCAACGCCCAGCGTCTCTACAGGCGGGGCAATACCAGGGTTGTACTGGCCGGTGGGCAGCGCCTCTGCCGGCACATGCTTGACAGTGTTATCTTTGTGCTGCCACACGTGGAACGCACGCTGGCTCGCGAAAGAAGCCGCCACGGAGCGTGGCAGTGCCGAAAATGAGGCGGAGCCGGCCCGCAAGGTGGTGTGCGGAGCAGCGGCACGCAGGGTCGAAGCGAGAGCGTTGCGAATCATTGTGTTTTCGACTGGGAAGAATGGGGAAAGAAAGGCAGTGATCGGCACCACGTTGGAAGCGAAGACCTGGTAGAAGAAGCCTCACAGATGGAAGCACATTCATAAGAAGATGCTCTGCATGCCGTTGGTAGCAAACCACAGCCGCACAGGTCACAGCCAATCGGAGTGAGCCAGGACTGATTGACGTCCTGGTTGGTAGGGTGCGGGGAGGGGCAACAGGCCTGGCGCCACAGACGATCGTGGTGTCTTACTTCCGCCTCTGGCTGGCTCGTGCGCGCGGCAATAGATATGACCACGAACAGCTCCTCAGTTCCGAGTGCCGCGAATAGATGCCATGTACCTGTCTGTAGTAGTTGATCAGTCGATGATGTAATCAGCGACAGATACGGTGTGCACGAGCCATGGGCGACAAACGCCGCGCTGTGGAATGATTGACTGCGCGTCACAATCGAGCGGGAAGAGAGATTCAACCCACAAGATCCCAGCAGGCAGCATGTATCGATCCGGCAAGCTGGTTGCTGTCGAGGTTGTCTTGCATACAGTGAAGTATATATATATATATGGACGCTCAAGTTGCCTCCTTTCCCGCCAACGCCACTCGCACCATCGTCCACATTTGGATCTAGTCACACAGAATGTCTTCGAGCGCCTTCTGCTCTCACTGCATCGAGCTCAACGAGCTCCCCGGCAAGCCGACCGGCCATGAGACTGAGGTCGTCGGGGTCAGCTCTTACGTGGCTAAGGGTAGCAAGAGGGGCACGATTGTCATCGCAACTGACATTTTTGGCCTTGGTGTGAGAATATGTTGTGGAAAGAGGCTGAACATGTAACAAACAGGCTGAACCTTCATCGTGCTTCACAGATCCCCAACCCGATGATCATCGCCGATAACTATGCCAAGGAGTCCGGCTTTACGACTATCGTCCCAGACCTTTTCAAAAAGGACCCGATCTCGCCGAGCGACTTTCAACTGAAGAAGCACACCAACGATTCGGACCCCAAGCCCGCCGAGGAGAACTTCGCCAACTTTGGAAAGTGGCTCGAGAGGGGCCATGGTGTAGAAGACACTTACCCCACCTTCAAAAAGGTGGTGGAGGCGCAGGCGAAGGAAGGTCCAGTTGCTGTGATCGGATACTGCTACGGCGGAAAGCTCTCCAGCTTTGCAGCGCAAGATGCTATTGTTAAGGGTGCCGTTATCAATCACCCGGCCATGCTGGAGAAAGGCGAGGCGTCGAAGATCAAGACGCCAATCCTGCTCATCACATCTGAGACGGACCCTATATTCTCAGAGGATGTCAAGAACGACTGGACCGACACACTTAATAAGGCTGGTCTGCTTGATTCCAATAGCCAGACATACTCTGGTGCTGTCCATGGCCACGCTTGCAGGCCAGACTTGACCAAGCCTGACATCAAGCACGCTTACGAGGACAGTTTTAAAAACTCTGTCACATTCTTCAACCGCGTGCTTGCTTGAATAACAGAAGAGACCACAAAGTAAAAAAAAACGTGTGTCAATCCGCACGTCCTGCAATCAATGTTGTTAACAACCATCCATTTTCAGATATTTCCCACAATATTGAAGTTGCAGCATGGAAGCTGCTCATCATTTAGGCAGTCCGCTTCACTGCTGCCCTGCCCTCCGTATTTAGATAGTCGATCAAGCTCATATCGACGAGCGCAACACTCGGCATTAACGTGCCCCTGCGGACATACACGTCCAATTTGGACATGAGCACTCCGAGAACCAGGTGCGTGAGCAGTGCGTGTCGCTCACCCTATCCCGTTGCTGTAGCATTACGCGTGCTGCCGCACTGTAAACAATTGGGGTGGTGATATAGCTGACCTCGCCTCTTACAGTGGCCCGTGACGTTCAAATCGGGCCCCATCCTTCTTCCAGGCCGAGTGCTCTTCTTGATGATCGATTCAGGGGGACCATGTGCTTGTAGAGCCGCACATCACGAATTGTTCCAGTGTCGGACCAGCATGGGATGCAAAAACTAACGAGCATACGTTCAGATGAGCGAGGAGGAATCGGCGGCCCCAGGCTCGGTAGGCTAGCAGGCCAAATAGGGTGAACGTCAACAGCGTCTCAAAGCACGATCTGTAATGAAGGGAATACGATCCATGCTTTGAAGATGATCGGATTCAACCACGCTACCGAACTTGGCATCTAGTGCTTGCGTCAGACGAATGACTGCAAATGAAGCATTGTCATTAGGCTTCCTACTCGCGGGCTCGGTTGCCCAACGCAACAACCGTACTTTAAGGAATCGCAAAGAAGGGATAATGTATGCGCCTTGGTTCTCAGCGTAATAGCACCGCCAAGCCAGCCTTTTCGCTTCGACAAGCCAGACCCCAAACCCATTCTCGACGGCTTTGGGCTTCTTCTCATCATTTATGAAGGTAAGGTAAAGATTCTTGTGCTGTGCAGCCAGCTCCTTGCGCATCGTAAAGCCGTTCGCTGCTGCGGCGTTGGTCGCATAGTGACTGAAGACTACGTCCAGGCGTAATCGCACCGTGGGTAAAAGAGCTCGTCGCATCGGTGAGGATGGGCTGCTCAAATCCCAAATCCAACATCTTTGCTGGTAAGCGTCCATAATGAACCATCTCCACGCTCGTTTGGATGACCTCTTCGCCTTATGGCACGGTACTCAGCCCTCGCTTCGCGGCAAGAACTCCAGCGTTCCCAAAAATGGAGTCGAAATCAGGTGCGAAAAAATTTGACCGCTCCAACGTGGAGATGCTTCGTGATAATACTGAAGAAGGCAGTGGTCTGATCCTCATGTTATGCTTCTCTCCCGCGCTCAAAGTTAACCACGAACTTTGGGGGCCATTTTTGCACTCCAGGTCGGCTCCCCGCGTAGGTCACTGTAGCCGCGTGGTATTTCACTAGCGCCCTTGAGCTAATGAGACGCAGCCAGGTCGGCTTTGACAACGGCTCTCCAAGACAAGCTTACGGGCTGACGCATGAAAGGAGCACCGAAGTGAGGCAAAAGGACGCACAATTCTGCAATAAGGATCGGATACTTTTACCGTCTGGCATGCTTAAAACTGGCACTTAGTCCATTTGCACATCTGAACGAGGCTCTCGTCATCTTGCACATCCGCCAAGCTGGGCGATATCGAAGTGTGAAGCTGATATGACGACGAGACGGTTGGAAGCAGACTGCTCGACAAATTCGACAGGGTAGAGACGGAATGCAGAATGGCACACGTATAGATAAATTCGAACAGAGCGACAGCAATAAAGAAGTTGGTGTCGATCAACGATCAATCTTGCGAATTGTCATGACCATCTCTGCTGTCCCTACGCTGTCCGCATTGCCGCGGAAACCATGGTGAAGGTGTATCCCACCAAGAAACATGCCGCCACATCGACACATCAAATCTCTGTCTCCTTCAAACCGAAGCGTCTGAATGGAACACCTCGCCTTCCCCTATTGAAGGCACGCATCGAGAGTTTCAACGATGTCTTTGTTGTAGCACCCTACGAAGCATCTGGATTTTGGAGGACATCGTCGAATCCCTCGACGGGGCCGTTCAATTGAAGATGACCCGCTCCCATGCTCGCCACGCCTATCATCTACGCATTAAATTTCTAACCCGTTCGAAATTCGAACAGGTCCAAACCCGTCGTCCGTTGCCACAGACAAGTCAATACCCCTTGTGGCGCAATCACAATAATCGGCGTAATGTTGCACTGAAAGGACGTGTGCGAGCTCTCCTGAGGGGTTCATCGCATCCCGAGCTCGCATGAGGCGTATGTGCATTTTCGCGTTTGTATTATCGGAGGCACTGATTGTGTATGTTGCATTGTGAGAATGAATCTCCCGGGTTCATGCTGAGCCGGCACTCAGCTTCGCAATGAGCGCCGAAACCATTTCGGCCTGCTTGATGCCTTGAACCATTCTCGGGCGGTAGCGTCGAAGATGCGCGATAAGTTCTGCTGTGATATGGTCGCACCCGGCCTGTGTGAGCGGCTTGCTGCCCAGCTGATTGCGATTTTGCATTTCCAGAGCCATCAGCCCTGCTATCACTGTTCCTGTGCGTCCGACGCCTGCAGAGCAATGAATCCAGATGGGAGGGACTTCGGCACCAGAGGATGCGTTTCTCGAGGCAGCAAGCCATGTTTCTTGTTGTATCAAGTGCAAGAGATGCTCGTATCCTTCCAACGATGACGCCCCGTGGTCCGGCCATGTGGTGAGATGAAACAGCGTCAAGCCGTGCCTTTTCCGCGTTACGCCGCCCGCATCCGTCTGCCGGAGTTCTAATGTTCGTTTTACCAGCTCCCAGCCGTCACCGTCAACGTCTTTGAACGGCGTTTCGATGGGCTCTTCCGATGTTGTCGCCACGGTCCAGCCGTCTCCAACCTCAATTGGCTGGCCGTCCGTTGCAGCCCAGTCTGGCCAGTATTGATCTGCTTTGCGCCTGCCTTTTTCTCTCAGTGGTGTTAAGTTAATCAGGAGCGGCGCGCGTTGTTGAAATAATGCAGAATAGAATCGGTCAAAGGTATGTGGAAGTGGAGCTTGAGACGCGATGTATGCTTGTAGAGATTCGCTGCGAGGACATGGTGGGATGAGACTTGCATTGAGGTACTCCCCGTCAAGTAGTGCATGATCATCTAAAACGGGCAAGGTGCAACGGTTCATTAAGTGAAAAGAGCTGGCATTGCTTGTCCGCGCCACCACGACACTCACAGGAACAGATGTCACCGTATCTATTGTGATGCGAATTTTCTTCGCTTACCGCTGCATCCACCGCGAACTCTTTACGGTGCAGGCCGCCGCATCTTTCCGTATCCAATGCATCCAGCTCATAGAGGAGATCCTCCAAGGTTCGCTCCGAGGCTTCCCCCATCCTGCTGAGCTCGGTTGGTGCTTCGGTAAGGGCCATAACTTCCTGGGCCGCCAAACGACGAGGAAAGCGAGAAAGATGCCTTGTTGGCGTTGCCAATACCGCTTAGGCCTTTCCGCTATCGGACCCGAGTCCGCTACCGTTAGTCTTGTTGACTTTGTTGCCTCCCGTGCGACGCCACTGACACCGCTCGTCGAGCGACTGTGGCTCTCGTTCTGCTTGTCGCTGCCCAAGCCAGTCCTGTTTTTTTGGTGCTGGAGCCAGAGTTGACGCGGCTGTTTCCGGATTAGGTGCCCGCACGCCTGTTGCTGCTCACACCAGGGGCACCGGTAGTGCTGCTGCTGCTGCCTGTGCTCCAAGTGCTTTGCTGGCCGCTGATCTCGGTGTGTCTTGAGTTGTCGTGCCAGTCGCCCTATCCCTAGAACCTCAAGCACTGCTGCTGTTGGCACTGCTGTGTGTTGCTGCTGAGTTGCCGAAGTGGTTGGCACCGCTGCTCGTAGTAATGATGCCACAGCCTACAGCGCTGCCCTTGGTGGAGATGCCGGAAGAGTCGGCCTTGCTGCTGCCAGCAAAGCCACTACTGGTGCTGGCAGTGTTCGTTTATTGGGTGCCACCGCTGGGGTTGCTAGTGTGGGCGAGGATTGACCGCTGGCTCGTGTGTTGTTCGTTCCCGAGCTTGGAATATGACCGATTCTAGATTGCCCGAGCGGTTTGCTTAGTTGTTCTTGCTGCCAACACTGAGAGTGGTACCGCCGCTGGCAATTACTGAGGTAGAGCCTGTGCGGTCAATGCTACCGATACTTGTTCCTTGAGCCGAAGTCGAATGGGCCGGTCCCCCTGCCAATACGGGCTCCTGCGTGTTCACTGTGAGTAGTCCGTTTCAATCTCTGGGAAGCAGTAGACTGAGTCTAGCTGCTGGCACCACCTCTGTTGCTACTTTCTGATTGAAACTGTCTCGAAGAGTTTTACCATGAGTTTCCGGCGTTTGTGTACGCCTGAGACGTATTCCCTCGTTCGCCACCTCACTATGTACACGAATAAATGGTGCTATCGTCCTGGTAGTGAGAACAGGCCGCGCTCCTTCCAACCTGGGAGTTGACGGTAGGCTGAGGGTTTCTGCTGTCTTTCGACTTCGCCGTACTAGTCTGTTGATTGTTTGTAAATGAAACTGAAGGGACACTATGTTGCCGAAGTGTTGGCTGTCGGTGGCTGTCTGAGAATGTGAAGTGGAGGGCTGAGCACTTTTGATCGCACTGCTCCTCCTGTTGCTCGCGGCGGACGAGGTGTCAGCACTTTTTATGACAGAGCCTACCGGCTCGCAGTAGCGCTGTCGCACTTGCTGCAAGGTTGGAAAACCCTCTGGCCAGAGTTCTATGGTTGAAGCGGGATGTATCAGAAAAGATTCTTGTGTCATTTTCTATGGGTCACAAATACTCACGGCACTCGTTCCTAAATGAGTGGAAATGTTCCGAGTATTCGAAGGCCGATCAGCACTGTGAACAATGGATAAACTTATCCTCTGCGAACCGAATTGTGGAGACAGAGCCTGTGTGTCCTCCTTGCGTATTCTAGCTGACCGTCAATCTCTCAGAGAGATCCTCTCGCGTTGATCGTCCACTGTCGATGAATGAGCGTTTCTCGGCTGGCCCTTTATGCTTACTTTCTTGAGTCGTAGAACCCTTGCACGTGCCTGACTGGAACGTGCTTGAGGAGTTGAGGACAGCGCTGCTCTTTCCCCTACCCCTGGCCTTGTCCGAGCCGTTTGGTGCAGAGGTTGCAGCCGGGGCGGTCGACCGATTCGCGGTTTGACGAGTTCGATTACCTCTCCAAGGTCTCCGCAAGCGAGCCGGAGCCAGAGCCTGTCCTCGCGCCAACCTGATGGAGGATCGGTTCAAAACCGCCGCGCTTGTGATGGAGCCGTCGTTTGCAGAGGAAGGCACCGTTGAGGTCGTCGAATTCCCAATCTTGATTGAGGATCTTGTTCCAACAAACATGGATGGTGACCGATGCTGTTGCTGCTGTGAGCCGGCGGCCAGCGAAAACAAGGGAGAAGCAGGATCCTGCATGAGAAGTTGCCGAGAGAGAAGTCGCCGACAACGCAGCAAGCGCGGTCAGGTTTTGTCATGATATCTCTTAACTGCGCTTCGAGATGAGGCAACGCAGAGCCTTTCTGGGGGACATGAACAAGTTTTATTTGAAGCATCCCCGTTCACAACATGCCAACGCATTGCAACGCCGATGGCCACTTTAGGTATGCGCTCTCCTCAAGCTGGGGAAAGTGCCATACCCTTGCCGATGATGACGCTCAGATCGCTGGCACGAACCCTTATGTTGCAATCTGATTAGCAGACACAGACGTTGCCAACACTTTCCCGCCACCTCAAGCTCTGCTGAAAGCCGGCGCAAGCCTCTTGGCTGCACTTGAATTGCCCAATGATTCTAGCATACATGAAACTCAGCAAATCTCACTGCGAAGCTCATACCCGCACGAGCCGGCCGCGCCGATTAGAGTTGCTGTTGTTATATATGTCTACAACAGCCAGGTTTGCGCACATTCAAGGCATGACAGCAGCGCCAGGACCTATTCTTCGTCCGACCAAATCAGGCTATCTTCTGCAAAGACTCCTCCTTCGACGCCGGGCTCAGCCTGCCCTTCGCGTTCGGTCGGCGTCGTCAAAGGTGACCTTGGGGGTGAGGGGGGCTTTGGCGGAGCAAAGCCAAGTTGCTGGGCGAGAGAAGCAAGGCCAGCGTGCGCCGTAGTGTGAGTTTCTCCGTCTGGCGGAGCGTCGTCTTCTTCATCATCATCGGTACTTTCCGCATACGCTCCAATCAATTTTGTCGCTGGATGGACCAGATCAGCTCTTGGCGTTTCAACCTTAGAATGCTCTCCTTTAGCCTCATTTGAAGCGGATGCAGCTGCGTTATCTCCAGCTTCCGAGTCCGAGTCGGTGTCTGATCCGTAGTGCCCCAAGCCCAAGGCAACGCTCGGCCCTGAAGCCCATTTGGCTGTCTTTCGTGCGCTTTCCGGCGCAACAGATGCAGGCTCGAGAGCTCTCTTTTTTGCCGTGGCAGTTACCCTTTCTGAGGTGATTTGAATCTCACTCGATTTAGAGCTGACAGTCGAAGAGCCACTGGATGAAGAGCCGCTATCGACCTCGCTTTCGCTCCCGCTGCCATCGCTACTAGACTCGCTGCCGTCCTGGCGTTCGCCACTTGCCTTCTTTCCTTTCTCGAAATTGAGCAATTTGATCAAGCCTTGGTGAACAGCCGCATCGAGATCGTGTTGCAGCCAGATTTCGAAGATGGGATACTCCACAACACCATAGCCTGAGGGGCAGTGTTGCAGCAGTTCTTGAATCCCTTTGCTCGGCTCATTTGTGTCGAGAATGGGTACTCGCAGCAGTGTGCGACTAGATGCCGACTTGCTGGGCGCCGGTGCAGAACTTGCAGCCGCAGGATCCTTTGCGTCAGCTTCGAGTGGCCATGCCTGACTAATGTTAATGGATTCGACATGGGCCTTGTCAGATGTGTCGCAACCATTTTCTGCAGGTGGCAGGGACTGGTCCCGGGAAAGCGCCTTCATCTGAGCTGACAGCTTTTGCAGGAGACCCGTATTGACAAGGCTGGAGTCAGATGCAGCGACCGAGGTCTCCTGATTGGTAGCACGCATGCTTCTTGGCCCAGATGGTACGGTGGCCAGCCATCGCTGATGTTGTTCTTCCGTCTCTTCTGGCTTCGTTTTCCTTGAAAAAGCAGAAAGAACTTCCGCCTGCTTTTCTGAAGAGCCACCAGCAGCCGTGTCAAGAAAGGGCGTGTACTTGTCGATCGCACCTTTTGCGCGCTGCCGCTCGTACCATTCCAAATGCTTCTGGCTGCTTTCGTTGCGCAGTGCTACGCGCGTAAGCGGTACACATAGCGAAAAGAGTCCGCGAAGAGATTCTGGCTTGATTAACCGTAAGCGCTTGTTGTTCAGCGGAGATATTGGTGTCGGCGCGGGAAGGGATTCCAAGAATCCGCAGAGTGTTTGCTGGTCCTTGATATTTAGAGTAGCGCTCCAGCCATGCAGGTCTCGCAATATTGGCAACCAGGCGTCATCCTCGATCTGCCATTCTCGATCTTGGCGAAGATTGTCACCTCTCACGGCTTCCAGTGCCGAATTTCCTTGCTTTCCATCTCCATCTCCATCGCCATCGGATTCTCCTTTACCAGGGTCAGCACCGGACTCGAGCATCTGATCATGCTGTTTCGATGCTGAGGAGCTATCTCTCTTTCCGCGAATCCGCTTCTTGACACTATTGATGCTCGCGCCACCGCAATGCGATGGTTTCGCTATTCTGCCGCTACTGTGACTCTCCAAGTGTTCCAGTAAACATACCACCGGGTTGGCTTCGGGTGGCTGCCGGTGAAGTGTAGCCTTCCATTCATTCTCCTTGGAAGACGAAGTAAATGCGCGCGTTCGGAACTCCACGGTATATTCCATCTGGCTCTCTCTGAAAGACAGAAAATGATTCCAACCGACGACGTTAATTCAAATTCCTTGAGCATGATCACCTACCCGCCTCTCACCTTCTCAGCCATGTACTTCTATTGCTCTTTGCAAGTCCCATGCCCTCAGGAAGAAAAAGTATTGGCAGTCGAAGGTATCGACATTGCTTGGCTAATAGCTCTCTTCTCTCTTGATTTCGAGTAAGCCTCTTTCCATTAAGTCCTGCACCGTCACCTAATTTTCTCTTGCCTTTCGCTCCCCTTCTATCTTGCTGCTGTTGCATTTGCAGCAGACGCTCTTCTGCTTCCTTTTGGGAGAGTGCGAGCTCAGCTGCCGCTGCCGGTCCTGCGTGTGTCTGCAACTTGCTCGCTTTGATTGCGCCATCGGCCCACTGTTCGGAGGCGAGCGCACGGCCGATAGAGCTGACATTGCGTGACATGTGAGATAGGAACAAGTAGTCGGATAAAAGCGAGTCCTGATTGAGCTCATAGAGCCCCTTATCGCTGTTTGCTTTTGTGACTAAGGTAGGCTCGGATATCTCAGACGCGTTCCCAAGCTTGCTCGTTGATGGTTGGGAGGCAACTACGGCCGTGGTACTGCTGCCCCTGCTGAGCTTCGGCCCCGCAGACGGGTTGGAGGAGCTTGCATGAGCATTCTCCTTGTGTGCCTTACTACATGTGAGACTGCATGTGATGCCCTGTTGGTGGCAGACTGGACACTTGTATCGGCCAGCCTTTTCCTTGCACTCCACGCAGACGCTGGAAGTTGCCGCTGGCATTTTGACGACGCGATAAAGTCATTCGCGTCTTGTATTTCCTTGTCCTCGCCAATGACTTCGGCGGAAGCACCAGCCACGAAAAATTCAACAGAGCTTCCGAAACGAATGCTTTGAACAGCAGCTGGATCGACTTGGCGACTTTCTCGCACTCCCGCACCTTGAGTGCAACGAACAAAAAGCTGAAATCAACGTTGTCGTCTGCAAATCTGGTTGTTTCCAATGCGTAGAAGATCAATGATCAGGCTCATTTCGGCCGAGAAAAAAACGTAATTGCGAAGGGCGGAACGGCTCTCTTGTCCCCGAAGAAAGTTCTCCATCTTTTCGAGAGATGTTGTCTTCGCCATGGCACTTGCTATAGCAACAGTATAAGCTGCTTCAAGGCCATGCTTTCGATCTCGCATTGAGCGATTGTGGTGGAGCTCAGGAAAGGTCTTTCAGGTGCAGAGCATCATGCCTGACGCTTTCTTTCAGAAGAAACGCAAGAGAACGGCGCCAAATGGCCGTGGAAGCTCTGCAGCTGGCCCTTCCCCATCAAAGGTAAAGAAGGGCAAGGCGAGACGCATTGATCGAGATGCTTCGGTTTCTGAATCCGAAGGTGGTGGTGACGATGCAGGTGGTATTGGAGATATAGATCTACGGCATGATTACGACGACGATGAGGGCCGGGAGAACGAGACACACGCGCAAGCCAGGGTGCGCCTTGCGAAAGCATACCTAGAGGGCATTAGATCAGAGCAGCAAGCAGAGCAAGGTGAGTAGCGGGCTGTTCTGATTGCATTTGGCTCTTTCCTTCATTTCTCATGGACTGATTATGAATTTGACTAAATTACAGACGACTTGGCGTATGGTGCTGACGCAGCAGAGATCGATCGACAAAACATCGCTGCTCGGCTGCAGCGAGATGTCGAGGAGCAATCGAGCCGAATGCACATCTTCATCTCTTCCTACCTCTCCCGTCCTTCAACCTCAAAAGACGCAATCGGAGACTCGAGTCAAGGGCATTTGCCAGTGGAAAACGTTCTGGCTGTGAGGGGACACAAGCTCAGCATCACAGCCACGGCCGTCACACCTGATTGCCACTACCTTTACACCGGATCCAAGGAGGGGCATATTTTCAAGTGGGACCTGAAGGATGGGACCCTGGTGCGCATATTGGGAAAGCGACCGCGCGTCAGTGCTCTGATGACCAGCACAGAAAAACAAGAAGAAACTAAGTTCAGTAAGCGCAGCGGTGCTGCCAGGCGGAGAGCGATGCGTGAGGCAAAGGCGAGGGGCCCAAGAGTACAAGGGATCTCAACGAATGGCGATCAAACAATGGATGTGGATGGAGAAGAATTGCGTCTTTTCGTCTCGCTTGGAGAGGGCGAAGGTCATACAGACGAGATTCTGACGCTAGCTGTGTCCCCCGATGGAAAATACCTCGCCTCTGGCGGCCGGGACACTCGAGTGGGGGTATGGTCCATTCCGCCACCCACGTCGTCAACAGCTCCTCAGAAATCACAACCAATGGAAAAGTGGCTTCGCGGCTTACGCGGGCACAAGGACGCCATCACCGCACTCCGCTTCCGCCAATCAACCACGTCACCGTACGAGCTCTTTTCCACTTCATACGACCGCAGCATCAAGCTATGGGCCGTCGATCAGCTCTCCTACATTGAAACGCTCTTTGGACACCAAGACCCCGTGCTGGACTTAAACATACTCCGTGACGAGACGGCTGTGAGCGCAGGCGGGCGGGACCGCACCGTACGATTCTGGAAGATTCGCAACGAGAGCCAGCTCATCTTTCGCGCAGGCGGCCTCGGCAAGGGTGCAGCAGCAAAAAGAAGCCGGGACATGCTCGAAGGTGGTGACCTGTTCGACCCTGATGCGAAGGGCCTCACCAAGTTTAAGACCGCTCCGAGACCGGGTGGTGCTGCGGAGCCTGACATCACCGGAAGGGAATTTTTCGAAGGTAGCATCGACTGCGTTGCGATGATCGACGAGACGAACTTCCTCAGCGGAGGAGACAGCGGTGCTATCTCGCTCTGGAACACCGGCAAGAAGAAGCCAATCTTCACGCGCCTGCTTGCACATGGCTATGACGAATTCGTCGGACGCAATGAGGATGACGATGTGGACAGGAAGTTACCTCAACCGCGATGGATTACCGCCCTTGCGTGTCTGCCTTACGGCGACATCTTTGCCAGCGGATCATGGGATGGTGAAATCAAAATCTGGGGTATCGAAAGGTCGCTCCGCAGTTTCAAGCAGCTGTACTCGATTCCAGCTGCCGGTTTCGTCAACTCCCTGCAGCTCATTAGTCCTCCGACACCTGCGAGGAAAGATCTGGGAGCATACATTCGACCCGAGCTGTGGAGGCGACGCGGCGGGCTCGTCGACATTCAGGGCAGCAACGACGCCAAGAAGCAGATTGAAACGGCTTTGCCTAACCTCGATGGAAACGCCAACGATGCCAACGAGGAGGATACCGATCAAGTGGTCAGTCACAAGGTGCGCATCGCAAAGGAGCGCTCATCGCCGATGCTCATCGCTGGCCTCGGCAAGGAACACAGACTCGGGCGATGGAAGAAATTGGAGACGCAATTTGGGACAGAGGCAGCAACTGTTCGCAACGGCACATTGATAATTTCGCTTCCCTTGAAGGACTGAACTGTGACATCCTGTCCGCAATGGGAATAACAAGCAATATGTAATCGGAACCAAACTAGCGCGCACCTTTGCCTTTCTTCGATGGCGGTCTCGCATTCTTTTCGCGCCGTTTTTGTTTGACAGCGCGTTCCTTTTGGATGTCCCGAGCCGACCTGAGCTCGCTACGGGCCTTGGTGCCACTGTTGCGCTTGGCACCAGCAGTGTGGACCTTCTTCCCACTGCCATACTTGCCTTTGGTGCCTTTCGCGTCCCGTACCTTCGCCGCGGCATTAGCCTCTTCATGCTGTGCCTTCTCCTTCGCAGTGAAATTCTTCGAGTTCTTGGACCACTTGTCAGACAGCCTGTCGACCGGCTTTGCCTCGAACGTCTTCGTGTGCTTGAACAGACGGCGACCATCGCGCATGTGCTCCGAGCGTAGCGTGATAGGAAGATCTGCCTCGCGCTCGCCGACTTTCGGCATGTCGAGCCTCTGCTCGCGCTTCCACTCGTCGAAACGACCTGAGCGGAAGGTGGCAGGAAGCTTCAGGCCCGATTCCGTCCTAATAAGGCGTTTGTTGTCGGAGCCGGTGCCATCGCCCTTGATGAACTTCTTCTTCTTGGTGTCCCAGCGTGCGGCGTTGGGTCGCTGTGTCTGAGTGCCAAGCGTCGCATCGTCGCCATTGAGATCAAAGGTCACATGCCTAGCTTGCTCGTTGAAGGAGCTGCCTCCTCCTGAGAAAGAGTAGCCTTTCTCCGAGTCGGCACCTTCCTGTTTGTACGACATGTAGAAGTTGGGGTCTCTAAAGGCGCCTTTGGCAAGTGGGCGTGCACTGGTTGACAAATTTGGTGCCTGTTCTTGCTCTTCCTCCGAGCCAGCCTCCTCAACACCACCAAGATCAAAGACATCCTGAGTGCCAAAAATTGAGTGTCAGCGGATGAATGCGTGCTACGTGCTTAGCAATTCACAAAATTCACCTTGAGGTCCTCCTCGTCAGCCTCGCTCAGACTTCCGTCGAGATGTCCTCCGCTGTCGGCCTTCGTCTCAGCATCGTCGTCAGCCTTGCCAGCATCATCGGCTGCCGCTGCCCTTGCGGCGACGTCCTTGCTCTTGGCCTGCTGCAAGGTCTGACGGCGCGACTTCATCAGTTGCGCTAGCGGGTTAGCGCCTTGCCTGCCGGCTTCGAAAATCGTCTCCATGGGTGTGAAGCCGTTGATCTTTGCGAGCATCGCTGCACGGGCCGCATCCATGTCTGCGTCATCAGGGCCAGGGCTCTGCACGCCGTCAGGCTGAGCTTTTATTAAGCTGAGAGCGCTATCGCTCCGTATTGGCATACCCTTGAAGCCAAAGGCAGCAGGGTTGCGCAACACCTCATGGACGCCCAGTTCCTCGCTCGCACACCCTGCAAGCAGGAGACTCGTCGGCTCGAGAGACTTGGCAGCAGTGAGATGCAGATGGGCCTCTTGAGCCGCCTTCACCATCTCCTTCGCGCGCCGATGACTCTCCTGACTCGCCTTGCTCCTCGAGCGCTCGTACATGCCCTGCGCACGAGCAGCGACCTGCTTGAGCGCCGGCAGTGCCTGCGCAGCGGCGGACGAGGAAGATGTGAGCGAGTGCTCCAAGAAGTCGACCTCTGGGTCAAGCATGTGCCGTGAGAAGGTGCCAAGGACAAGGTTGGTGTGCATGTCAGCAGTGCCAGCATCTGCGTCTGCACCGTTGTCGACCAGCGCTTTGCTTGCACGACCGGACGGGACGAGCGGTCTTGCAAGGAACAGCTGAAGGTCGCACAGGTACGGTAGCTCTGTGTTTGTGACGAAACTGTACGCCCATCCCTTCCTGCCGGCCCTGGCCGTCCTGCCTACACGATGAACGAAGACGCGCGGCTGAGAGCAAAAGTCATAATTGATAACGTGCTCGAGGACGGGCAGATCGATACCGCGGGCAGCGACGTCGGTCACGATGAGCAAGCTGGTCTGACCGCGGCGGAAGCGTGCCATCTGGATCGTTCGCGCGGTCTGGTCAAGCGAAGAGTAGATGTGCGAGCATGCGTAGCCGCAGGTGGAGAGCAGCTGCGTGAGGTACTCGACGTGGTGCTTGGTCGCACAGAAGATGATCGTCTGATGCGGCAGCAGCCTCGCTGCGCCACCGAGCGCATCGTTGGCAGTGCGCTTGCGTTTCTTGTCTCCACCGGACGCCCTGGATCCCCAGCCTTTGTCCCGGCTAGCCGGAGCGGAGAAGGAAGGCTTTCTCCGACCGCCATGATGTCGCTGGTCACGATCGTCCTCGTAAATGCTCTCATCTTCCTTCTCCGCCTGCTCGCCAAAAGGCACCCCGATGACGGTTCGCAGCAGGACGAGCAGCGCAGCCTCTTTCTCGCTCGGCTTGACGCTGAAGAAGGCCATGCGGAGATCAGCGCTAATCTTTGCATCGGCATCCAAACGGACAAGCTTGGGGTTCGCCTGCAGACCCGCTCGTGCAAACTCGACCAAGCTCTTGGGAAGCGTCGCGCTGAACAGCAGAGTCTGACGCGATGGCGGCAGACGCAGCAGCAACTCCTCCAATTGCGCGGCGAACCCCATCTCGAAGAGGCGATCTGCCTCGTCGAAGACAACATAGTTGACAGACGACAGGTCGAGGTTCATCTCGACGATGAGATGGAGCAGACGACCCGGTGTGGCGATGAGGACATCGGGGTTGGATGCGATCAGCGCAAAATTTTCGTCCAGTGACTCGCCACCAACGACCAGGCCCCATCGGATTGCCTCTCCGCGCGGCGCGGCATCCTGCCCATCCCTCTCTGCGGCGGCCGAGGAGGAAGCAGAATCCGGCTTCCAGCCGCGCGCGATCTCCTTGCCGACCTTCATGATCTGAAGCGCGAGCTCTCTGCTCGGGCAGAGGATGATGGACTTGATGCCGAACGTAGTCGAGTGCCGCCCGTTGAGGCGCTGGATCAGAGGAATGATGTAGGCAAGGGTCTTGCCTGACCCTGTGCGTGCCATACCGACCAGATCTCGCGGCGGCTGGGAAAGAATTGAGGGAATTGCCTGCCGCTGGATCGGCGTTGGGGTCGTGAAGCCACGGACGAGGAGAGAGCGCAGCAGAGACGGGTGCAGGCCTATCATTTCAACAACGAAAAAGGGTAAGGGCCGAAGTTAAGTAAGAAGACGGTGTATCTCGTAGGATAAAACAAACGGTTTTGTAGTAACACTCACCCATACTCTGGAATGAGCCTCCACCTGTCACCTTGGCGCCGCCGGTGATGATAGCATCCGCCTTGCCCTTGCCCTTGACGGCACGCTTGGCGACTTCCGTGCCAGCTTTGACATTGTGCCTTTGCTGAGCGCCGGCGATGAATTCAGCATCTCCATCATCCTCGTCATCTTTGGCAGCTTCATCTCCGATTGGGAGGCCCTTCCCTTTCGCCTTGGTTTTGCCTTTGCCCGTCGTGGGCTTACTCGCGGTGGCAGGACCGAGGAGAGACCTCGTAATGTCAACATCGAAATCTCCTTGATCCTGATCCTTCGTCATCTCAAGATCAACCTTTCGGCGCTTGTTGCTCGGCGTAGAAGTCGACGGGGCAGCTTTCTTCGATGGTCCTGCCGCCGCCGCCGATGCCGGAGCGTCATCAAGCAGGAAGTCCAGCGCGCGAGCCATGGTTACTGCTTCGGGTCTCCCCGCACAACTAAGGCTTCAGTGAGCTGACTGACGTCTGTTGCGAACAGCTTGCTTCAAGGGGATAGTCGAGGCTGACCGGTCTGCGCACCAGACCCACGACCTTCCATTGACATGCATGCTATACACCAAGACGGAATGCCGGCAATATCCAAAGGTCGATCAAATAAAAGTTGAAGCACACGAGGCGGAACAGCCATAAATTTTGCAGCGAGAGTGACCTTTACAGCCCCTCTCGGCCGAGAGATTGTCCAAAATTGGTTCTTGGTTGCGCAAACCAAGCTCGTGCCGGTCATTTATCGGGAAACCGTGCGTAGCACAAACGTTGGTGGCCACCATGTCCTACAAAGAAGCATGCATTCGGTATCCTCACCGCACTACACGTATCCCCTTTTTCATCCGCCTGGTCATCCCGTCCATGGCGTTTGCGAGCGCCTTGCAGACCTATCTGACCCCTCGGAGCGACATGGGGAGGGTCGGTGCGCATTGGTTGAAAGCGTGGACAATTTGAATGGCTTGCGAAGCTGTGCTTGTGCTACGCTGTCCAGGGCAAGAGGGCGATTCTGGAAGACATATCGAACCGCGCAGCCGGTAGCCCTGCTTGGCAGGGATCGTCGACGTCAGTGAGAGGCATGCCGCTTCCCGCTTTTCCCTGCCCACGCCGCAGTACTTGGCACGTGGTGTATCTCTTGTTTTGCGCTGGGTTTTAAGTACAAGTTTACACAGCCGACCTTGTCCATGCATACAAGTACTGCAACGTGTGCGTTGCGAGAAGAACGTGGCCTCGCTTCTCCATACACGCACCCAGGTTGCAGACAATAACACGGCTTACAGAATCCGTCTCGGTCCTGGTCTCCGCATAGCGACTTGTTCGTCCTCGTACTGTCTATTCAGCGCCGGGGAGAGGTCCAGGAAACTCTATAGGAAAGCAATGACGTACCTGTGCTGCAGCAAGTTTATCGCTTTGTGTGAGGATAGAAGTCACAAATGGCAATCGAATGAGTCGAAGGAGGCGGAGCACCAACATCGAGCGTGCTGTTGTGGCTATTCAATTTCGTGAGAGCGGAGAGCGCGGGTCACGAGTGTGTTGCTTTTTGTTATGAGAGACTTCTCGTCTCGGCTCGTCTCGTTGGTCCGACGCGTCGCACAATCTTTCCTTTCCATCAGCCCCGTCTCGTTCATGCACCAGCTCCTCCCCCGCCTGCTGCCAACCAGCTGGATGCGAGACGGACATTAGATGCACATGAGTGACAACAAGCCCGAGAAACCCCCCGCGGATGAACTTTAGAAACGCGATCCTACACCACAAGCTATGTCGCGACGCGCTCCGCTGGGCGACACGTCGGCCGACCTGCTCGACGTGTCGCACGATCTTGACCCTGCCGCGTTGACACTGGACGACCTGACCTTTCACACCTCGCGCTCCAAACAGCCCGGCGCAGCAGTAGTAGCGGCGGCGCCGCGTCGCAGCACCCGCACCAGCAGGCCCAGCGTGGGCGGAGGCGTCGCTGGAGGCGCGCCTCGACCATCGTGGGGCCCGCCAAGCAGCGCGCTCGGCTCGCAGGCCAAACGCGAAAAGGGCAAGATGCGCTTCCTGCAGGGCCTCGAAGATGACTGGGCTGGCAGCTTACGTGGGTCATTGTCGAAAGGAGGAGAGGAGCCCGACGTGGACGTGAATCACGATGGCGGTGAAAGGGATGGCACCGCGGCGGCCGGGGGAGCGGGGGCAGCTGTAGGCGAATCACCTGTGGCAGGAGCTGGCGCTGGCCCACGCCGAGGACTCGGCGGTATGCAAGCCGGCAGCGGACGTGGTGCCAAGCCGCGATACTCGCTTTTCGCCAAGCCAGCCTACGCACCGCCATCATTCGACTCAACAGGCAAGCAGCAGTCCGCAGCGGCGGCGGTGTCATCACCATCATCATCATTATCTTCCGTCGCAGCAGCAGCGGCGCGTGCAGCCGCCTTGACGGAAGGTAAAGGCAAGGGTAATAGCGACGACGTTTTCGCTGCGTCATCCACTACCCAAAACTACGCATCGGCGACAGGGAAGGATGCGCTCGGGAGGAGCAATGGGCATGATGCCGCTGCAGGCGAAAGCAAAGAACAGGTCGCAAGGCAGCTGGCGGAGGTTAAGGTGATGAACGATACATTTGAGAGCTACGAGCGCATGCTTCTCGGCGCGACGGACCAGATCGACGTGAGTCAATTGTTCGCTTCTCTCTCTCTGTTCCGTCCGTACCTTTGGCAGGCAGGTATCTGACAACTTCGGGCATGGCACACCTCAGACATTTGCCGATCGGATAGACGACACGAACAAGCTCTTGGACATCTACATCGATCTCTTGCGCCAGTCGGAGAAGACGCAGACGCTACTGACCGACCCGGAGTGGAAAGGCGCGACAGACGATGCCGCCGCGCACGTCGCCGCGCTGCAAGCCACTGCAGCCGAAACGGCGCGCATCGAAGCGGAGAGCGCCGAGGCTGCACGTCAGGCTGAGGCACTGCGGCAGGCTACGCTCGTGAAAGCTGCCGCTGAGGCCGACGCGAGAAGGCGCGCGGAGGAAGGCGGCGCCGCTGCAGGCAGAACCGGCACCAGAGGCGGCGCCACCTCAAGAGGCGTCAGCCGTGGCGCTGCTCCTCGACGCGGAGCGAGCTCCTCAGCTGCAGGCGCAGGGGTCACGCGCGGAGTCGCAGCGAGTTCAAGTATCGCACGAGGTGAGGAGGCGGGGCAGCGAGAACGATCGGCTGAGCTTTGTGCCGTGTTGAAATGTGAGCTGATCTTGTGTATACCGTCTTTCTCCCACCGATGCGTCGCGAACCTCCAAATTACAGGTCGACCTTCACGTGCGACAGGAGCTCCGGCGCGTGGAAGCGGTATCGCACGCGGCCGACTCACGTCGTCTACCACCGCTGGCCGTTCGTCGCCCTCGGCATCTTCCTCTTCGGCAGTTGCAGGACAGCGTCCATCCTCATCGGCGACGCAGCATGCGCGCACCGCCTCCTCGTCCACTGGGGCCAGTGAGCGCTATGCGGGCGTGCGCAGCTCAGGTTATGGGCCTAGATGAAACGGGTCGGGAAGCGGCAACGGCATGCAATAGACGACCGCTTCCATGCGTGTGAGGCCAAGTGCGTACTTTGTTCATGCTTTGCAGTGCTTGTGGTCTGAGACGCCTCCGCGACGGCACCGATATGTACTGTTTTTCTTGTCTCTTTATGCGGTGCTCATATCCTCAGTTCCTTCCTTCGGTGTATGAGTGGGTGTGCCTGACCACCATAGGACTGACTTCAGTCTGGGCAAGACCTAAACAGTTGCCTAATCAAAGAGCACATCATGCTGCAGTCCGCACGGCCAGCCCACCCCCTTTCTCTTATGGTGGACTGATCACCTCATCTTCGCCTTTCTGACCACCAACACCTGTCCATATGGTGCAAGCGAGAAGAGAAGTACAGTGTGTAAAGCAAGCCTGGCAAACCACATAACTCAACACTCAAAAGGCACGCATACACACATATACAGAGAGAGACAGAGAAGTCCACGCGTGACATGAATACATGGCATTGAAGCCCAAGGTATACAACAAACCGAAACAAGAGGGCGCAGCGCTTATCGGGCGACTAGGACGCTGAAGGTGCCCCCAAGGTACCCCATTGTCCGTTTGGCGCAGGCGCGAATCCTTGGTCGGGCACGGTTAAGTAAGACGTAGAGTTCGCGTCGAGCGTGATGGTCGGCGTGCCGGCGTTGCCCCACCACTGGAGGACCTTGTTGCCATCTTGCAGAGCGTACGTGGAAGGGTAGCTGAGCGCGAAGAAGATAACGATTCCACTGATGGCCGTACCCGAGTCGAGCGCGGCGGAGAGGACGTAGTTGAAGCTTGCCCACCAGCCGAACGAGCGCCTGCGGACCCAGTACTGGAAGATGAAGCCGACGAGGAACCAACTGGTGAAGTTGATACCCGTCGCAGGCGGGAACTGGCCAGTACCGACGCTGATGACGGGGGTGTTAACATAGCGGAAGAACGAGCGTGGGAACTTCTTGGCAAGGTACCAGAAGGGGATGGGAGCGACGGCGCCGATCCAGAAGAAGTGCAGGAAGCTAGCATACTCCTGTCCGACAGAGAAGCTGCGCGCTGGACCGATGAGACCCCAAATGACCGAGGCAGTGGCGAAGGTGAGTTGGACGCTGCACTTGAAGTCCTGCGGCTGCTTGGGCGTGCATACATCATTGATGTTCGTGTAGACGAAGTTGCTCACGCCGACCTGGACGAAGCAGGCGATGATAGTGGAGATGATCTGCGACCAGAACATCAGGCGTGGCGGGATCTTCATGTAGTGGCCGAACTTGAGATCGCTGACGAAGGAAAGACCCTGGACCATGGCAATATAACCATAGACCTTGAACAGCATCATGGCGAGCGGGCGGCCCGGAAGCATGTAGCCGACGATGAACTCGGTAATGACGTTGAGACCGACCTGCTGATTGGTAATAGCCTGCACGATACCGATCGGCAGAATGTAAACGGCAGCGATGAGGAGAGCAAGGATCAGAGCCCAGACTGGCAGCGTAGTCGGGTAGCCCTGCACCGTGCCGACCGAGATTCCGAAGGAGATGAGGAAGAGAATGCCATACCACCAGCTGGGAACCTCCTTGTAGCGCGACATGAGGCGGGCGTGGATGTCGGGCTCGTCCTTTAGCGTGCTCTTAAACTGCTTGACGATGTCCTTGCCATAGAAGAGGGCGACATGGACGAGAATGCACGTGACCGAGGCAAACGAGAGACCGTAGGAGATCGCAAAGCCGATGGGGAGGTACTGCTTCGAGTAGTTATTGTACAAGTCAATGTCGAGCAGCTTGTCGGCGTTAAGGATAAGCTTCTGCTGATATACTTGTCCGAAGCGGTCAAAAGTGCGTGTCGAGGCAAAGGGCAGATATGACGCGTACTTGACGTTGTTGTAGTAAAGAATGGGGCCGAGGAAGACGAAGAAGACCGCGAAACCACCGATGACATTGGCTTCTGCGTAGAAGGGGGTCGTGAGCGGCGATAGCAGAGCAGAGGTAATCTGTGCCCAGTCGAGCGAGATGAAGGAGAGACCGAGACCACTCTGGCCACCGAAGAGCAAGTTGACCTTGTGATTGCTCGGAGCAATCCAGGTAGGCCAGCTGAATGCGGAGAGCGCAGTGAACTGGAGATAAAGTAAAGGGCATTAGTGAATAATCTAGCTCTGAACAAGAGACAGTTGAATGCTAGATGACCGCTCACCAGGTAGCCAGGGAGGAAGTAATAGCAGAAGGCGCCAACAAATGCATAAGTGAAGAAGCGCTCACGCGACATGCGACCAGACTCGGACTGCTGGACGTGGTGCAGTGTGCTCATGAGCGCTGTCTGCGGCAGCGTCGAGGGCCAGATCATGGATGCGGGCCATACGAGCCAGCGACGACAGAAGCCTGCGAATGAGAAACCGATGAGCTGGGTGGAGAGGAAGAGCAGGAGCTGGTAGCCAAGGCTCCATTGCTGATCGTAGAAGAATCGCTGGGTCGTGACGACGTCGGTGGCGTAAGCGGAGCCGTACGAGACGGAAGCCATGATGACGATTAGAGAGTGCTCTTTAATATTGAAAGGGCCCGGGTTCAAGAAGCGGCCGATGGCGCCGCGGTTCGGCAGGAGTGCCATGGCTTTGCCGAGGGGGAATGCAAGGAGGAGTGCGACGAGTGGTGTGATGGTAACATATGGGTATCTGGGTAGTCCAAGAACGTGGTCCCGGTAAGCACGGAATGCACTAGTAAAAGGCCTTGGTGGAATTGAAGAACGCTCACCGGAAGATGAAGAATTGGTTAACACCCGAGAGGATGATGGATGCCAGGATGCCTAGGAACCATGCACGGAACGTGCTGACCGGCATGTCCGGGTCGTCGACGTTGCTGACGGCGGCCCGGACTTCCGGGTAGATCGAGTCGTCCTCCAGCACGTCTTCCAGGCGGAGCTCGGCCTTGACGTCACCGACGGCGAGCGCCTGCTCCGCCTGTGCAATCAGCTCCGGGTCCATGTTGGGGTCGTTGAGCTTGTGGTCGGTGATGGCATTCTTGAGGTTGAGCTCGACATGCCCAAGCTCAGCGGCGCTGGCCGCGCTGTCCTCCTTGCTGGATGACTTTTCCGACATGGGGGCTGGTGGTTGGATGAGCCCGTTCTTCTGTACGTGGGGTGCCAACGGCGACGTGCGAGACGGTGAGGGAAGGCGCCTAATGGTCGTGGAAGGGCGTCCTCCATTGCATGCTATTTATGCCGGAGTACCCTTTCCAGTGACCAACCCCTCCCTTATCGCACGAACACTGCCTGCATCATCGCTGCGCTGTGTCAGCCGAAAAGGGCAATGGATGAGATTCAGGATGCGCGGTCTGGTGGTTCCGCAATAGGCAATCCCTCCTAATTACGTCTCGTCCCACCGGCACAACGCAATCACCACGCGCCGCCTGGAACATTCAACTGGTATGGAATGGGGAGCCACGCGGCAGCCGTCGGCTCCTTTCAGGCACGCTGGCACTCTGCAACTCTAGACACGCGTCACGCAATCAACAACACATGAGGAGTGGCGTAGTCCTTTTCCGCGTGACCTTGTGGTTCACTGTCGGAGCGGCTAGTGGTTGCAGTGCGGTGCCTCACCCGGCACTGTAGGGTTGACCCGCTGCAACATCTACATGTGTATGTATGGGTGTGCAGCCTGTGCCTGACCATTGCCTCACCGTTCACTACCGCCCCTCCCGAGCTACCTGCTTCTGCAATGCTGTACAGTCCTGGGACGTTGAGATCCTTAGCACAAAAAAGGCTCAGCTCCAGCACTGCACCTTACTGCACCTGCTGTATAGAGGCTGGATCTGCCTACATATATAGTATATACAAAGCCTGCGGCTCTACGGCAGCCTACATACACTCTGGGCCCCAGAGGCCTCAAGGGCGGTCTTTGACTTCCACGCTTGTAATGCCATGCGAACGCTGATAAATGAAGTGCGTGGTGGGCCACGCGGTCTCCGATTAGTGAATTCACACCGTCAACGGCGGTTAAGAAAGGTCAAAAATCTGGGTCTGTCTGGACTCTAGAGCCAGGACGCTTTAAATTGCTTTTGGACAATTCGTTAGAGTTCCACTCTACTCTCTCTTGGGTACTACTTGGGACAGTCAAGGACAGAAACTGTCTGAACCTCTGAACGGGGTATATACGGAAATGTAGGTAACTAGGTAGTGGGTACGACAGGATACGATGAATCACACGCACGACACGCCCTTTGTGACAACACTGGTACGATCTGGTGCATAGCACCTTCGCTTGTCTGCAGGGCGCTGTTGGGCCCCCTGCCAGTCTCTAGCATCGTGGTTCGCCTGCTGGCCCTTGTGCTGTCCACCTTGAGCGGCCCGTCGCCGCCGGAGGACAACGCGGCAAGGGCAAGCCAAAAAGTCAGCTCGAACCCATACCGTCGGCTCAGAATTTGGACAGGATGCGCCTACATACATGTAGACCTAGCTATTTTCGATGATATATAGATGTACGTACACATCTATCCTGATACATCCGGGTAAGGCCTGTCCATCGTACACAGTACATAGGTCATTTTCGTTGGTATTTGTCCAGATACGTGGTAAATTGGTGATCAACCAAAGAATCTTTAAGATTACAGGAAGCACTCAAACCGCACCCTCTGTAACTGTTGCATGGCTTCCTACAGCTTAGCTGCTTTCTGCTTTCCTGCCTGCACTCCCTCCAAAGCCCGATAGCAATGTCATCCATACATTGGTGGCTTGGCATCACGACCGCATGGTGCTATCCGCTTCTCGTTTTTATTAATTATCTCGAGACTTGGAGAGGTTCTCTCCGAAGTCTTAGGCACCTACATATATATATTGCGCATCAATGTAGTAGAACACATGAGCCGATAGCAATGTACGTATATGCTGTTACTCTAGGGCTTCTTGTGGGCTCCTGATCCCTGCGGCCTGGAGCGTTGGGGGGGGGGGAGGGGTTTGTCCGGAGTTCTGGACCCTCGGAGTGGCCTGCGATGTCAAGTGTTCAGAGTCCAGATTCGGTGTTATCTCCTTCACTAGCTCACTCTTCAAGCGCGCTCCACTCCCGCAGCTTCACTCCTCCTGCAAAAGCACGTTCCGCTACCTCTATAAATATTACTGCGGCGGCGGTACGTCCTACCTGTGGTGGCATGTGGCCCTAGAGCTCGGTAGCTCTCGCCTCGCCATGACCTTCGCATCCCTGACCTGCTGCTGTTAAACGAGAGTCGAAGCATCGAAAAGCGAAGCAGACTGGATCAACTGAACAGAGCTGGACAGACTATGCGAAACCACTGAACCAGTTGTGTAAGCGCCTGAGCAGTGAGCTGTCTGCCACTTGGCCCGATATGATTAGATGATTCATTCCATCCAAGCTCCAATAGGTTTGGTTTGTGCACGTGCGTACAATCCATTCTTTATTGGGGATCCAAGGCAAACTCTCTACATAACGAGACCGGCGCAATGAAAACGGTCGGGTTGCCGAGCGCTGAATTGCGGAATCAAATACCTAATAATAACTCTTTTCCTATATTTAAAAGAATACATACCAGTTTTTGAAAGCGAACATGTTAGAGACGGTCAAAGTCTGTCGTCGTCCCTGTTAAAGCCGGTCAGAGCATGGCAATATCCGAACATGCGCTTGCGGATTTTTATCATTATCTTTTGTGGCGCTGACCTCCCGGGTTGCCACAGATTCGCCCACATTCAACGCCGCAATCATGAATGCAGCGAACCCAATGCGTTGGCTGCCATGGCCAGGATGCGGAGATTGGGGAGGGTTGCTCTGGGCTGCGTCATTCTCGAGCCTGGGACTTGGGAGAAAGGGAGGCCGCACGCAAGCCGCATTTACCTCCTTTCGCACATGAACCCTACTTCACCTTGTTCCAATCTGTTGGAATCTACCTCCGTGGGGGACATATGCGCATTAGCTATCGGTATTCTCATCTCTAAGCCTTGCCGTTTTGCGCTCTTAAGATATGTAGATAAGAAGGCTATGTTGGAAGTAGGGGTTATTTAAGAGGACTGAACTGTCTTATCTGATCCCACATCCCAGCTCTTGATAGTCCCAGTTCCCCCTGGTTATTGCGCACTTTTTTGACAGGCTTTGACGCGCGTACTGGTCAGCGTCAAAGCGAAACATGTAGCAGGGTCAGAAGCAGAGCAGCAGTGGATTAGAGTTATGGATCCTTCAGATGCGAGGCGTGAATGGCGACCGGCAAGACGCGGGTGATTGTGTTTTTTTTGTTACAGCAGCCTGTAGCGCTTTCCAGCCTTGCGTCGAATTGCTAAACCAGCTGACTTTTCTGAGGCTCTCTTCAAGAATTCAGGTGCCCATCTTCTCTTCAGCGCGGATGTTTCATCCTTTCCCTCAGGCGTCAAAGCCCCCCTGTCACAGCGCTATAGCCAGTCAGCTGGCTCAACATTTCGCCCCCAATCTTATTCAACGGTGCTGAACGAAGGCAACTCACCCTCCTCATCGATTCAACCGGCCGATAGTCTCAGTCCCACGCTCAAGTCCCTGCCCATCCGCCAGCGTGAGACAGCACTCGACTTACAAAAAATGGCAATGCGGGGCATCGATCACGATAGCATCGTACGGAAGAAGAGAATGGAGCACCGGCTCGCCGCGCTCGAAGAGCCGCTAAACGCCTCCACGCAGTCTGCCAAGAACATAGCCAACCGTGCAAGCGCTCCCTCTCAAGAGCCAGAAGAGATTCAAATCAAGTTCAGAGTGTCACCGTGGCTCAAGTTGGGGCAGGCAGGTTGGGACCTCTAGAGAACAGAGTACCGGAAACAGAGGGATCAGGTGCGAGTCTCTTTCTGGACAGAGGCTGCTGTGAATTATGGGGATGAAATACATTGAGGAAATGCGACGAGATGCGTGTGACCACTATTTATGCGATGCGAGACAGGTGTCACACACACAAGGTGTGCTGCGCACGTCAAAAAGGACGATGATTGATGGACGATGAACCCGAACTTATGTTTCCTGCACTTGCCCCTGCGGTAGAACGCTTTGACAACCGCTCCTGGTGACGACCGACGGCCGGCTGGTGACACGGGCATCTGGTCAAACCACGCGATCACGCACTCACGCATTCACGCAACACATTTTGTGGTCCTACAACAACTACAAGGCTGTGCATAGCGTAGATGCAGCTGGAACCGGAGGCAGAAGGCAAATTAAGTTCTTCTCGACTTCGAGGCCGCCCAAGGGCTGGACCCCGAGGAACTACGACGAAGTATGGCAAAGCACGAAGCGAGAGGAAGCCAAGGCCATTTGCAAGCTTGCAGCTGCAAGAAAGAATTTCGGTTCAGCCAACAAGACCATCACAAAGCCCGGAAAGACCATCAATGACGCGGCCAAAAGTCTCGAGCGCAAACATTTCCCTCTTCTTTGCTCGGCGAGTAGGAAGGGCCGCGCCTTCTTAGAACGTACCATCGCCTGTGCCCGCTCCAACGCAAGCAAGAGGAAATGTAGAGACGGAAACAAGAATGTCAAAATCTCCCATCAACAAAACGGAAGAGAAAAGCGAGTGCCAGTGATACTGACTCGGCTTTGCCGAAGCTCAGCAGGATGTCCTGTTCATCTTGGCAACCAAGTCGGGTCACATCATTGACGAATGGCGTATTCGCTTCCACATTACCCACAGGGGCTACACCTACAAGCAAGCAATTTGCCAAGACGTAAGGTACCGCACTACAAACGTTGGAAATCAATTCCATCGCCCCCAAGTTGAGGGCACACAAGGGTAGTGCTGGCACCGAAAAAGTCAGTAGCAAGCTTCCGGCCAAGAGGACGACCAAGCAAGGCGACAAGCCACACAAGGCAATGGACAACAGCAAGACTACCATTCGCAAGAAGGCTCGTCACGAGCAGGCCTCAGCAGCCGACAATATCGCACGGGATCGACCTTGCGAAGGAGTTGATGCAACGGGCAGCACGCAGCCGACTGGTCTGGACTTTTAGGGTAACATAGAGGTACAGCAAAACGGTGCGCGGACACGAAAGGAACAGCTTTGCTTCTTGTTTGAAGCGGCTTTTCAGTGTCGATTGACAGAAAAAAACTGTCCCTTCTCCTGCCTTCAGGTAATCATCCTCCTGGCCACCTTAATTGCTCGCACCAGCACCAGCATCACCAACAGCAACAGCAACACCGGCATCTCCGGCGGCAATATCAGCATCAGCAAGCTATGCATAGCTCGCCCCCTCACGGTGCGTATGACTACTTCTCATTCCATGCTCTTGCAAATGATTCTCATAACCAGCCTGTCTGTCACGACCACGCTGCAAGGAGAATCGGCCGGGGCTCCACTCAGCCCTTCCACCTCCTCGATATGGAGCAGCAACGCCGAAGTTCAATTCTCAATCTGAGCAACGTGTAAACGGCATGTCAATCCAATTGCAGTGACCTCAGCAGCGAGTGGAAGGGCCTGCGTTGGCTCTTGGCTGCACATCAATATCACACTCATTGCTTCCCTTTGCACCAGCATCTGGCTACGTCAGGGAAGGCGTATTCAACCCAGCTACACTGTCTCATTCTAGGTCAGGATCCCTGCATCTTACACCTTTCTCCCCCTCAATACGAGCAATACAGCAGCCGCCTTGTCTCTGGCCCTTTCATACTGGATGTTAGCTTCTATCTCCATTTCCCTGGTTTCCTGATTCGTCTTTGTTTTGATCTACGCCCTGCTCCTTCGCTTTCGCGTTCCCACTGGCTCTCTCATTTCCATTTAAATATGATAAGTGTAGCACCAGACGCCAGCGCTTGATCCCTGCCGCTGATAGTTCGACCATCCGACGTCGAATGAAAGTGAAGCACCTCATGCCCGCCTCGCTCGTCCATGATGAAGCAAAGCAGTGCTCGTCATAACTTGCTTTCGGCGAGCAGACCCTTGTTGGTTGGGTTGACCATGACGAAACGATACCTACCGTGCAAGCCGCCGTTGTGTCAGTAACTTCCGAAGACATCAGTTACTGAGCGCTATATATGCGTGCTCACCGTACGTCCCCCCTTTTGAGACGGTCCATCGCTGTGTTTAAGTTTTCCTCCGTCATGCTTACCTTGGAATCCAAAACCAAGTGCAAGCGTGAATGGGAAAGTGTCAGCTTTCCTTCCTCTCATGTCATTGACCGCAGTTTTCATAGACAGCGCTCTTACCTGCTCGATCATCGGAATGATCCCGTGACGGCATGCGAACTCAAGCATCTTCTCATGCACGTCGCGTCCACAGACGAGGCTGCCAATTACGCGCAGCTCCTTGCTGAGGAAGCCGCTGTACGGTGCATTGAAATTTCCAAAGGCGACCGAGAGCGGCACCACAGTGCCCCGAGGCTTGACGAACCGAAACAGTGCCTTCCAGTCAGGTTGTGCGCTGCTGCAGACACTGTGGTTACTAGCAAGATTAGCGCAGCGGGAGAAAATATCAACGTTAATATGTGACCTACAGAAGGTGATTGACCGGCTTGACTCCTTGGAACCTTGGATTGTCTTTGATGGAAACGAACTCGTGCGCGCCGAGCGACAGAGCCTCCTCCTTCTTGGACATGGTTCCGCTGACTGCAATAACCGCACATCCCATCGCGGCGGCAAACTGGATGGCGAGATGGCCAAGACCTCCGACGCCGAGGATGGCAACGCGGTCGAAAGGCTGCACGCCTGCGTTAACTAAACCACCAACGACCGTAGCGCCTGCATAGTTCAAGCAGTTGAAGATGAACGTATTGCACGAAGAACTTCCTCAATTAACGTGACTTACCTGCACATTGAAAGACTGCTGCATTTTCCATGGGTAGCCCATCAGGAATCTACTAGAACGATTTAGTCTGTGATCGCATTCGACACACAGGTTCGCAATTGCTCACCTTATGCACAAATGATTCTTCTATGCAGGCTGTGTCTCCGAATCCGCCTTGATCTCTGTCATGAGAACCGTAAGCTTTTTTATATCTGCAATTCTGGTCATTTCCATTGACGCAATCGGTGCAGCTCAAGCAGCTGTCGTGGATGCAGCCCCACCCGACGCGGTCGCCGTTCTTGAAGCGGCGGACTTTAGATCCGACTTGCACGACGACACCAACGGGCTCGTGACCGAGGACCATGTCATCTTCCTTCAGAAAGTGCATGTCGCTCCAGCAGATGCCCGAGTGCGTCACCTTGATGACGACAGTGTGTGGCCCAACCGGTCGCGACCCGCCTTGTCGCTTGGTCACGCGTCCGGAGGACGACCCGGTGTAGACTGTGCCCAAATGGACCGTGTCACTCATCGTGGCAGCTTATTCCTGTCGTTTTTGGCAACGAAGGCAATGGTAGTCCCCTTCTTTGATCATGTCACAGCGATGACCACGAACTGATCTGCAGTTGCTTCGGTGTACAAACTCTTGGGCTATGAAGAGGATGAAAGATGATACGAGAGGAGAGGATAGCTGCGTCGAGTAGGACCGGGACCGGGACCGGCAACCAGATCGCCGGAAAACGCCAGAGCGCCACAACGGAGGAAAACGAAGAACACGCAATCGGTGCAGTTTGCAAACGCCCTCCCGCCAAGGGCATGGCGCCTAGCGGCCCGGTCCACAACAGGGTAATAGCATGCGTGTCGAATGAGGTCGATTTTGAGGCCTGCGGACCTGTCGAGGGTCGAGTATCGCCTACCCTGCTTCCCGGGGGTTGTCAACAAATCGACAGCAGGGAAAGGGGGAGAGACTGAGTCGGAAGCCCCCATTGGACCGATATCAACGGAGACGTCAAGAGAGCGAGCCGGGAGCCGCCCTCCGGCATTCGGGCAAAAGCACGTCCTGCCCGCAAGGGCGGCGCCAGCGTCGTCTGCGTCATCCTTGCAAATGCGGTAGTGGGTTTCATTTCGCACTATGGCATTATGGGTTCATAAAAGCAGTTGAGTTTGTATACATAGAACAATTGAGTTCGGGTGCAAAGTAAATGCATGAAAAGCAGATCCGACGCCTGAGCTTTGCGTGCTCGAGCTGCTACGATGAGCCTTAGTCTCCTTGCCACATTGCCGGCCACTGCAAGGAAGATGGGCATTTGTCAGATGGCGTGACATCTTCAGTGGGAACATGCACGACACTCACATTGACGGGCAGGCGAGGCACTGCAGTTCGCTCTCCCTCGGGCTGGGAATTCATGAAGTCGTCGTGTTCCTACAAATGCGATCTTCAGGTTAGCATCATGTTCGTGAAATCGGCGAAAGATCACCACAACTCACCTGGACAGTCTGCTCATACTCGCGCAGACTCTGGACAGCGTATACATGTCGTGACTTGTCGTAACCACGCGGACGCAGGTGCTCAGGGAGTCGGGGTACCGGTGGCTGATCATCGTCTACGACCAATTCCAATGCTGGACCAGGCACCAAGGATGATCGCTTGGAAAACGCGCGCGAGACCCGTGGTGATGCTGAGCGGCGCGAGGACAGCGTGCTCGGATGCGGTGATGCCGCTGTCGGTGACTGGAGGTCGAAGGCAGCATCCGTGGCGATATGGTCGCTTGTAATTGGTGAAGCAACGGAGGGAGTCTCACTGCTCGTATCCTGGCTGCTGGCGGTTCGCGGGAGGGTAACTTCGTCCGGACTGTCATCTCCGCTGTCATCCGACTCTTCCAGCATAGCAGAAAGGCTTCCACTACGCTGTTCTCCAGGAGATACTGTCAAAACGCTGTATCGCGAATCAGGCGTGCTCGGCTTAACGGGAGTTGGCTTTCCCTTGCCGCCTTTGCCGCCAAGCGCACGCAGCCACTTGGCTGCACGGCTCGACGCTTTGTTCTCGCCGCGAGTAGCAGTGATGGCAGGGTCAGGAAGACCAATTCCGAGGACTCGCTCCGCTTTTGCAGTCGGATTGAGCTCAGCGCGATGGATTGAGGGCGTTCTCCGGATTGTGGAAACAAACGATGTGCGTCGCCTAAGCCCTCTCTCGTCGTCTGCTTCATCATCCGAACTGCTCTGTCGGTCGGATGGAGAAAGCTCGTCATGTCGCTTGCGGATCTCATCTAAGCGCTGAGAAAACAAGCGAGCGATGGATACGGCCGTGCTGTTCTTGATGTCATCATTCGGCGGCGCAAAATCAGTGACATGGCCAAGGCGGACTGTGTGAAGGGGGAGCGTCAATCTCCAGCCATCGTACGGGTTGATCAGAATGACGCGACTCACAGACAAGAAGGTGAAGGAAGTAAGCCCTGATCGTGAACGACCACGAGAGGAACAGCTTGTGGAACACGGTCGGCTTTAGCAGGATCTCTTCACAGAAGCGGCTTCGATTTCGCTTGCTCGAAATCAGAAGGCCAAAATTCGCATAACAGAACTGCAAAATTGATAGACACCATCAGCTACCACTGTGCTGAAACGCAGCGTGTGGCCCTCACTCACAGCGATTGTGCGCATCAGGGCAAGTGCATGATCCGCATTTTCGAGGAGTAAGGCGACCATGTCGATGATGAAGGAAACGTCCAGAACGTCCTCCACTTGCAGCTCTGCTGCCTCGACCTGTGTGAAGACCGAATCCAGCCAATCGAGCAGACAGAACACACCCTGAACATCGTACAGCGAAGTGCGCTTGATCAAACACTTAATGTGTGTTTGAATCATAGGCATAAAGACGCTATTGTTAATGCCTGGAGCGCGCACCACGTCGACCACGATCGCTGTGCATCGCCGATTGGCAGCCTCAAGGTGACGTGGCTTGCCAGCTGTGCTGCCTGAGAGCACGTTGGCGGTCTCGCCAGGATTGCTACGGAGGATGTCACGTCAGAACAGGTAATGCTCGAAAGGGGACAGACGCAACTCACAAGTTCTTCTGCGATGAGAGCGTGGTGACGGAAAGAATTTCACGATGGACGAGCGAAACACATTTCTGGTGGATGCAAGTAGCCAGGTGAGCGTAACCTGGGGCGCCGAAGAACTTGTTCTTATAGCGCATGCTGTACATCATTGCTGCCAATTGGCGGTGGTAGTTGCGACAGAAGCTGAAGAAGAGCTCGGAATCATCTGACTGCCAGCGACGCAGCCAGTTGCCGGACATCTCAACCTCGACCTCGTCCTGGCGCACGAGGTATCTGTCGTCGTCTTCGGAAACTCGCTCCGTGCCGAGCGAGTCGAGCTGCACAAGATACGTGCGCACATCTTGGAAGCAGTGGCTTCTCAGGTGCTTGGGGAAAACGGACTTGAACTTGACAAAGTCGCGCGGCTGCATTTCTTCCCACGAAGCCTCTGCCGCAATTCTCTCGAGGGCAAACCGATTCACAGGCAGCGCTCGTAGAAGCTTGCTCGCGACGCCCTCCAAGCGGAAGAACGCGATGGCTGCAGGGAGACATCATGTCAGAAGCAGAGCAATGATGCAGCGTGAGTACACGTCTGACACTCACCCAGCAAACGTCCCGAAAATATGAGCGTGTTCTGGTATACACCCTTCTTATTGAGCTCGCCGATAGCGTAGGTGAGGATATGTCCAAAGACCGAGTTGAAGCGCTGGCTGTCCTGAAGATCTTCCTGCAGGAATTTTGGCGAGAGGTTGCGCGATTCAAGTATGAACGCGATGCTTTCGAGGATGGCTCCACGATCTGCTGACGTCTGCACGTGCTGCAGCTCGATGAGCAGCCGGCCAATCCATTCGAAGAACAGGCCACGTCGGCTGCGCGCGTCAGAGAAGCTGCTGTCGCTATCTGGCGCAACATACGGTCGCTCGACCTCCAGCTGCAGGAATGGCAGCAGGACGGTGCGCAGAAGCGTGCCCTTATCAATTCCCGCTGCCGTACTATCTTGGAATTGGAGTAACGCATCTTCCACCTCCGTCCACGCGCTCGAGGGTAGGACAGAGCCTTGCATTGATAGAGCCGAATGGTCGTTCTCCCAAATCTCATCTTCCTCTTCCTCTTCGTCCTCATACTCATCCTCCTCTTCTTCCTCACCTTCCTCATCGATGTTGGACGGCATGTCAAACCCCGGTCGGATAGGGGTGCTGAAGGACCCAGTCGTGCTGCCAGAGAAGCGACTATTGTTGCGCACCGCAGATGCATTATGTATGATTCCATGCTGATCCGCAGGATGGGTTTTGCGCTTGCGTGTACGCGAAAGTGCACCAGGAGGCACATACATCGCTAGATTGGCGCCGGGAGGTACGCTCGCTGCAGCAGTTGCAGCAGAGGCGGGTTGCAGCATGACTGCCTCGTTAGTCGTCGTCGCGCGCGAATCGCTGCTCTCCAGGCGCGCAAGCGTACCTGGTTTGAGCGTGAGCGCCGAAGCGGCAGGTCGTTCGGGCGAACGCATCGGCTTCTGAGGCAGGGCGCGTCCTCGGTCCGGTGTACCCTTTGCACTCTCGTGGCTGGTGTCAGATGCGGTATCGGACACGCCATGCGACAGCGGGTTGAGCTTCAAGCTCTCTTGGCTCGAACTGGCTTCTTCGGCAGCCTTGCTCGGGGACTGCTGCTGCTGCTGCTGTTGGTGGTGAGATTGCCGGCCGGATACAGGTGTCTTTGGTGTCGGAGGCAGAGCTTTATCGGCATCAGTCTCGGGAGAAGTGTCGAGCGTGTCGTCTTGAGAAGGCTGCAGCGAGCGCCCGTTTGGTGAAGCCATGGAGAAGAATGATTCGCTTGGCAGCTCGAAGTCAATCATGGGTGCGGCACCGCCAGCACCATCTTCACCGAGCCTTCCTACGAGCAAGCCGCCTGAACTCGTGCTGTCGCTGGTCGCCGATGGTGAGCCAGGCGTGAGGCTTGTGGGCATGTTGCGCTCGGTCGGCCGTGTGTTCAAGCGGTTGCTATGTGTTTCATGTGTGAGGCCGCTGCTCGTTGTAGCAGCAACCGCAGCAGCTGACAAAGCCTCGGAAGGACCCGACGTGGATCCCGATGTTGAATATTCTGGGGCACTAGTCGTGTCCACACTAGCAGGGAACGCGACGGCAGCAGCCGCGTCGCGCTTGGATTTCGCTGCACGCAGGCTCGCGATGCTGACCGGGCCCCTGTACTCTCCATCCAGTGTGCCAGACACAGGCGCAGCATGTGCGGATGGTGCGGCTGCTCCGTTTGGGCTGCCTCTGAAGCCGCCATCAATGGAGCTCGAGCGTGAAGCGTTTTGCCCAGCGGACGTGCTACCAAGAATGAAATCCTGAGGCCCCGCCTCGAATGAGGTGGGCGCCGCGGTCCCGCTTGCGCTGCCATTGGCCGCTTGCGCTTTCTTCATAGCCGCGTTGTACGCGCGCAGCGATTGCCCCTGCCTAGGAGCAGTGGTAGAGTACGTCCTTGCGCTCATTGCCATCTTGACCTGCGCCATGCTTCCTCCGTTTGCAGGTGAGGGGCCCGCGGTGCCGCTGGCATCCGCGCCTTCATGGGCACCCGTAGCTGCGCCAGCAGCGTTCGCGTTCTCCTGTGCTTGGTCGTTTCCCCGCTTCTTCTCCTCTGGCCACCGGGCGAAATCCGTGCCGTTGGCTGCAGCCATCGCCGCTTTCTTCCGCTGGCCGGGATTGACGATGGAGACCTTCTGCCTCGCACCGGTGCCGCTGATGGGCATCATGAAGCCTGTGCTGCTACTTGACGAGAAGCGTGAACGGGAAGAAGGGGATGGTGTGGAGAGGAAGAGGACGCGTCCATCCGGTGAGCGGATGGCGCTGCCGCCACCACCGGCCCTGCTCGACGATGGGCTGCTGCCTGAACCTGGGCTAACACCATTTTCGAGACTTGCGACCGAGCCCTTCCTTCCGATCCCCCCTACTTCTGAACCAAGGGCAGACGTGCGCCCGGAGCCACCGGACCACGAACCATCGGCACCGGCGGCACCTTTGGCTGAGGTCGGCGATATCCCGAGCGCGTTAGGCAACGGGCTGCGGCCGCTGTATGACGAGTCGAATGAGGTCTTGAACCCGAACCCTTGCGAGGTGGATGGCCCGTATACGGATGACTGCGGCCGGTCGTGGATGCGTGACTGGCCGAATTGAAGCGAGGGCGGCAGCGGACCACGTGCAATCAGCGGCGCTGCGTGCGCTCCAGGCGGCAGGATAGGGCCTGCGGGGTGGTCCTCATGGTAGCCATTGGCAACAGCGCTGCTGCTGCCGTTTGCGTTGCGCATGGTGCCAGACGACGCAGCTCCTGCATTGTGCGCAGCGTTTGCCCGCGGGTGCGGCTGCATCGTGGCACGGCGCTGTTTGCGCGGAGCAAAGTCGTGCGTGGGTTACGCGGAAGCGACAGACACGGGAAGGGCACGTCGCTGCGGCTGCAGATCGCGCGCGGCGCTCAGGCGAGGATGCCGATGTGCATGCCCAGAGGCCTCGTTGTATGCCAGAGAGATATGTGCTTAAAGGTCCCCAGTGCTGCGCCCTTTCTTGTTTGCGCTCGGCCGAAATCCCGTTTCTGCGGGGGGGGGCTCAATGTCGTGTTTCCGAGTAATACATATGTATACGCGGCGCGGCGCGGAGCTGCGCCTGGATGGCTGACGAGGGAGGGGAAACGCCTGCGGGTCTCGTTCGCGACACTTTGCTGTCGCAGGGACCAATCTCAGCCGAGCGGATGTTTGGCGAGCCTACTCGTTTGGAACATCACCTTTGGAGCAAACATTTGGCCAGTCAGTCCAAAGTATACCTTCTCTAGTGGTTATGCTCTACATAGCTCAGAGTCATGCCGTGGCGGTGGACGTGCGGCGTATCCGCGCCGGTGAGAGTTTAGTGCGGCGCAGGGGGGGAGTCCAAGAGACACTAAGTTGACGTCGAGAGCAGCTGCGCAAACTTGCTTCAGGAATTCCCATCATTCATCTAACTGACCTCAACGCTCGTCTTACAGTCCAAGCTTAAAATAGTCAATTCAGGTCTCAACCAAAGCTAGTTCCAATAATAGGATACACCTGCCAATAGCTTCCAGGACTGCACCCAGGACCCAGCTCATCGCCAGTGGACGGTGCTGCGGTGTGCAGATTGTCGCGTGTGCGAAAGAGTTGCCGACGATAGCCAGACCTTTCACCATTCCATAATAGGACACAGCAGAACCTCTTTGCATGGTAGACTCCTGACAACACGTGCTGCGCTTTCGTGCCGCGCGATGAGTACGGCAGCTGACTGGCCGGCGCGCCAGAATGTGGAGATAGCGTGCTCCAAGTCTGCTGCTTAGAGATAGAAAGGTACATTCCTCGAAGTAGATCCAGAAGTGCAGCTTCTGATATGGGTAAAGGCAGCCATGGGGATGCATGCTCGAAGAGGCCTCCAGCTCCGCGCCTCTGACCCTTCGCAGGGCCCAGGTCGATCCTCAAGGTTAATTTTTCGGACTCAGCAGCACGTCGCGCATCGACACGGCCACTGGGTGACATCTCGATGGGCCCCTGCATTGTATATTTGCCCCTCTTGATGTAGCTTGAAGTGGCCATCGAGGGGTACGGCGTTGATATTTACGTGGTTGATTTGATGTTGGGTTATCCTGACCTCACATGGTGTGTGTATATACAGAACCCGGTCGCACCGATGACTGACGAAAGCCTGTGTATGGGCGTTCATTGCCAGAATAGTGAGAGTGCAGCGAGAAGTAAGGCTTCGGGGCTTTCTCCATTTTTTCGTGTGAAGAGGCCCATTCTAGAGTCAAATGGGCCCAGATATTGCTCGTTGCGCTCATCCCTCCGTGACTGTACCAGAGCTGGCGGGCGCCTCATTGTCATCCGTCATCGGGCTAGGACGGCACTGCACCAGTCTCCCGCTTCTTCCGCTCTAAGCTCGGTGAATCATTTTTGCACCGCGCAGGCAGGTCCACCTCGCTCCATCCTCATCGACAGCCACCTCATCGTGCCCCGAGTAGTTGCATGCCTATCGCCCTCGCCCGAGAACAGCAGCCGACCCATCCTAAGCATGGAGCCACAAGAACCGTTGAGCCGCACCGCCGCCGCTCCTGCGCTTCGCAAGGTCGTCCTGCAGGCCAGGCGCCGGCTGAGTCTGGCCTCCACAATCAAAGGAGCTGTTGGTCCATCATGCACCACGCTGCCAGCCGACGGGCGGGAAGGGCAGGAGCTGGATTCGGCATCGTCATCATCATCATCAGCGCTGCTGATGGCGGGTCGTGACACAGCAGCAAAAATGCGTCGCCCTCCGGTTGCACCGTCAACAGCAGCAGCAGCATCCTCATCGTCAAGCTCCTACATCAAGCTCTCGCTTCTTGCGACCACTACCCTCGCGCGCTACATCATCACACCCGCCTTGGCCGTGCCCTTTTCGCAGTTCTCAGGCAACGATGCAGGGGCGCGAGCAAGCGGGACCGGCCTGATGCAGTTGCACAAGGAGCCGCTGCCGTCGGCGCCCGGGGGCGACCTGCCCGATACGCCTGGGAAGCTGATCTTGGACGTGCTCTCCATCGCCGGCCTCGTCATCCTTGGCGGCATCTTTGCTGGCCTGACGCTCGGCCTCATGGGCCTTGATATGGTCAACCTTCAGGTGCTTAGCACGAGTGGCACGCCGGACGAACAGAACCATGCACGTAAGGTTCTCAATCTGCTCGAAAAGGGTCGCCATTGGGTCCTTGTCGTGCTGCTGCTCGGAAACGTTATTGTCAACGAGACGCTTGTAAGTACACAGCAGCCCCGAGTTCCGTACACCGCACCACTGTGCATGCTCACATGAGAGACCGCGCCCCATCCTCTTCCTGTATTTTACACGCGCAGCCCATCTTCCTTTCCGACTTTGGCGGCGGAATCGCAGCTGTCTTGTCCTCGACGCTGCTCATCGTCATCTTTGGCGAGATCGTTCCCCAGTCCATCTGCGCGCGCCATGGTCTTGCGATTGGCGCATTCTGCGCGCCGCTCGTGCACGCCGTCATGATCATCCTTGCCCCCATCGCATGGCCAACAGCCAAGCTGCTCGACTGGTGCCTTGGCGAGGAGCAAGGTACGACGTACCGGTGGGTATATGCGCCTTAATTCCTGTTTAGAGACCGTGCTCTAGCGGAGACACGAAGGTCCCTCTTGCTCACCCATTGATTTTACTTGGTGTCCATCGCTGACACCCGGACATTCTGTCTCTCCTGTCGCATATAGCAAGGCCGAGCTCAAGACTTTCGTCTCGCTTCACCAACAGATTGGCGCGGATAGCTTGAGCGAGGATGAGGTTACAATGTGAGTGTGGTATAGGACATTTCCGTACCGCTGCTGCGCGAGTTTTGGCGACTGATTTGTGCTTTTTCTGCACACTGTCGCTGATAGCATTCGAGCGGTCCTGGATTTGAACGAGTGAGCCTGATATATCTGCTGCACGCGTCTGGGAGGGCTCCTTGCTGATGCGCCATCGAGCTGTTCCAATTTTGCTAACAGCAAAACGGTCAAGGATGTCATGACGCCCATCGAAGACGTCTATACGCTGTCCAGCGACTCAATTCTCGACGAGGCTGGCATTGCAAAGGTGAGTGTTGGCCATTTGAGAGACCCTGGATATTATATTTGCTCTGTCGAATCTGAATGCCACTGCTGACACGCTATAAAATAAACACCTAGCTCGTCAACAATGGCTATTCGCGCATCCCCGTCCACGAGTCCAAGAAGGGTGATGCAATCCTCGGCATGCTGCTGTAAGTGGCTTGTTCGCGTGCTGTTTCTCCATCCACCTACCGCTGCTGACCTCGATGCGTATCCGACTGTATTCATGCGATCGCAGCGTCAAGAGTCTGATCAGCTACGATCCGGAGGACAGCCTACCCGTTTCTTCCTTCCAACTCCACGCCTTGCCAGAAGCCAGCCCGGATCTGACGCTGTTCGACTGCCTCAACTACTTCCAGCAAGGCCGCTCACACATGATCCTTGTCTCTGCGCATCCTGGAGAGCCGCGCGGCGCGCTTGGCGTCGTCACCCTCGAGGACGTGATCGAGGAGATGATCGGGCGCGAGATTATCGACGAGTCGGACATCTTTGAGGACGTGCACAACAAGATCCGTGTCGTGCGCAACAAGCCCAGCTCCACCCAGGACCAGTGGCAGCCTCTTATTCGCGGCATCATCGAGCGAAGGCGCAAGTGGGGCGGCGGCGCGATTAACACGCCTCTCTGGTCAAACTTCGGCATACAAGGCGCTGGCTCGGCGTCCAAGACGAATGAAGCCGGTAAATACGGATCGTTTGGCCAGTCCAAAGGAATCAACCGTGAGTGCAGTGCCCCCCCTTTTTTCGTCCTGAAGAACGATGGTCTCACTCACAATTCGTGTTTCGCTCTGCGACATTGTGTTCCCACTTCCACGCGTGCAGAGGTCACGATCAAACACCCAGAAACGCCCTCAGAGACGTCACGGCGAGGCTCGGAGGCGTACGAGCGAGAGCTCTCGCGCAAGAACACGAATGAGAGCTTTTTAGGGATAGGCGGCGGGCTGGAGAGCGACAGAGAATTTGGTGGGAGTCCGCGCATGCTCGCCAACGGCGCGTATGTCGTCGAGTTTCACGAGGACCGGCCGCAAATATGGGGGCATGCCGATTTGAGCAGCCGCGCCAGCGCGCCAGCGCTCATTTCGGAGAACCCTTCAGCGGAGGCCAGGGCGGTAGCGGCTACAAAGCCCGGGGCGGCAAGTCCGCAGAGTCGGATCGGCATGTCGAGCGCGACGCAAGGCGCCGGCGAGGACGCCAACGGGGATGATGATGACGAGCAGTTCGACGGAGAAAGGCGCCCGTTGATGGGCCGCATCGGCAAGATACTCTCGGGAGGTCGCAGCAAGAATGACACTGCGGCGCCATAATATGACCCGGCTTTGGCTCCGCCACGCTGCACCAGGGTCTCTTCCTTTTATCACTGTATCACGGCACATGCAGCCTGACCCTATATCTGGCTCTCGTCGAAACGCATCTTGTGAAATAACCACAACAAAGCGTGAAGTATGTGTGCTGGAAAATTCTATGGTACATCTTACAGTGTCCGTATAAAGACTATCCGTACAAAAAGGTGGTTGAGCGCCTTGTGATGCTGGGACGGCCATGACGCAATGGAAGCCAACAGGGAAGGGAGGATGGAATTATGGGTAGGCGGCGTGAGCGGCACTATCGTCACCTCGGCAGCGAGTGCATCTCGACATTCTCGGCTTGGCGCCGCTCGTTGATAGCGTGCGATGGCGTCGCATAGCTGTACGACGTTCTTCGCTGCGAGATCGACACGGCGTCTGGTGCGCGAAGAGGAGTTGACAGTGTGCTCGGCGTAGCGCTCGCAACAGTAGCACCATAAGCAGCAGCATGCTTGTCGTTGAACGGACTCTCCTTGCTTTCGTACCCATACGCGTTTTGCGCATCCTGGTCTGCTGCATTGGCGTCCTCGGGTAGTCCGACACCGACGCGCGTGCCCCAGCCAGTCTCGTGTAGTGTGAAGAGTGCATAAATCTTCAGCAGGGCAAAGAAGTAGCCAAAGGCGATATCTATGTGTGACCGCAGTGGGAGAAAGTCAGCAACGAGCAAGCAGATGGAGTTGATCCTTTGGGTGTGCTCACACGCTGGAACGTAGATGATGTCTTGCGGCCGGAACCACAGGTGGGGCAGGAGCTTGAGCGTGCGCGTCGCCGTGAGCCAGACGAGGTAAGAGACGACGATGCGCCACGCAGGCAAGTGGTACCCTCCATCCTCGACGCTCTTGGTCGACTTGTAGAGCAGGTACCCGACCAAGCATGGACCGACGAGGAGTGTCAGGGGGTTGATAAACTTGTCGATCATGCAATACGCCACGTAAGGGTGCCGGGTCCAAATATAACGCTCCTTGAATATGGAGCGGATGTCTGACCGCCATGTGTTGCGCGTCCATCTCAGCACCTGCTTCAAGAATCGCGCATCCGGCTTCATGGTGGAGAGCAGTTCGACCTCAGGACAGACCTGGAAGGAGCCAAACACAGGAGGGGAGACCTTTCAGCCAAAGGACTAGGTCCATGGCAGAAGCACGACCCCTCATTCTTACCTGGATGTAGGTGTTCCACCCATGGCTGACGAGCCATCTTGTGAGGAATTTGTCGTCACCAGAGTTGAGTCTATGCAGCGCCAGAGATATTTTCATTGTCAGCGAAAGGAACGCGGAGGATACTCTGAGCCTGCATGTTGGAGACTCACAGATATTTCTGTGGATTAACGAGGACGCATGGGTGGACAACCGTGCGTCAGCTCTATGTCAACACGTAGGCGGCGGGAAAGATTTACTCACGCCCAGCCAGTAGTCGTTCGTGAACCCCTGACACAATAAATACGAAATCAGCGGGCGCCTTTCTGACTGAGAACAGGACAGCTCACATGTAAAAAAGCTGGGTCCTTGAGGATGACAGTTCGATACGCTGCTGTACGACCCGAAAGGCACGGAACGCCACCATCGATGTGAGTGCTAGAAGCAATCTCAAAGTTGCGGATAGACAGACGGAAAGCTGCGAGCGTCTCCCACACCGTCATGCGGTTTCCGATCGGCTTGACGCGCTGCGAAGTGCCCACGCCTCCGACCTGCTGGTCCTCAAAGCATGCGAGGATCCATTCGAGCATCGTCGGTGGCCAGATGGCATCGTCGTCCGCAAAGACGATGATATCCGTCATAGTGTTGCGGATGCCGTGCGACATTTGCAGACGCTTGTTGGCCTTGGGAACCGTCAGGACTGTGATTCTGCTTGGATCGACTTGGTTTGCGAGTTCCTGCAGCGGTCCTTTCATCTTGGCCTCGGTGACGATGATGATTTGCGCCGGTTTGCTCTCGAGCCAGCTGTAGGCTGCCTCCTTGAACTCTTCTCCAGCGTCAATGGTTGGTACGATGCTGAGCAAGCGAACAGGAATGATCATCGTTAGGGCTAGTGCGCTACGACATCCACTCAGGCGACGACTCACATTGTGACATCTTCAGACGCAATGTAGGTCGGGTTCAGCGGCGGTGGGATGGGCCTGTAGACGAGTGCAGCAGCCAGACGGATGAGATACCAAAAGTATCTATAAAAGCCAATGACGCCGAATGGCACGACTAGTGACGGAAAAAGCAGGACGGGAGGATGGTAAGGCAAGCACGCTTTGCTGGCATTGCTCTGACAACAAAGGACATTGGAGGGGCTTGCTAAGACTCACAAACCGGAAACTTGTCAGCGGTGAGATACAGCATCTTGAAGACGCCTTGGTCCACCTAGGCGGACCTCTATTGGAAGCCGGTGTCGACAAGCTTATCGATCGAGCTCGAAGAAAGCCGGCGACGAGACACGAAACGATACACGTCCTGAGTCTACTCCTCTCACTCGCTCCTTGTATGAGACCGAGCGCAGCTTGCCCCGGGCAAAGGCTAATACTTCTGCTGCACACCGGCTTGCTGACAGCCACGTGCCACAACCTTTCTGAAGTACACCGATGTTCTCCCAACCTTGAAGGTGCTATAGAAGCGTGAGCTATTGATAGCCATCGGCAAGCGGAGGTTACTGTGAGGTGAAGTTTCAGGGAGTTGTGATGAGTGCATCAAAGGTCCACCCAAGTTGCGGTCGCAGCCAGCGTAGCGCAGCGGGAAGAGTCGCGCAATGCTGTGTGCTCCAGGCACTCGACCAACAGACAGGCCGGCGGGGGAAATGCCGAAGCCCCGAAAATCGAAACACCGATCAACAACAGTCTCGTCACGACGGTCCCGGGGAAGGATTTTGGATCGGGACAAGCTTGAGCGCATCCATACGCAACAACCTACAGCAGGATTACAGACGTCGACGCTTCAGCGCCTGCGAGAGAGGTCGAATCTTTTGCCATTTCCGAATGAAGCATGTTACGAAAGAATTTGCACACGGCTTGGCAGCCTGCGCAGGCAGTGCCTTTCCGATGGGTGGGGCGTGACGCAACAGGGCGACGCGTGCCAGCCGCCAGCCCGAGACCGTTCCAACGGTCGATGGAGGCTGGGACATGTGGACTGGACATTGGGCGAATGCGATGATTCCCAGGTCTGTTGGCTCTATGTACATACATGTGTCCTCTTTGGAGAAGACGAGGGCCTGGTCAAGTATGCATTGCATGATGTGAATGCTTTTAACCTGCTTCCACACTGCAAAGGTGTTTGACTTTTTATAGAGGGGATTTGAATCGGCCCACACGGCGGCGCTGGATTGGAGAGTAAAAGACATCTTGTGACCTTGCTTGGCGCCTTTGCCCGCAACCTGTATATTCCACTCTGAATCCATACACGGTATAGACAGGACAACGTCGGCTTGTCTTTACCTCCTTTTGATCATTTCGGATCGGTTGCTGCAACGGTGAGGGCTTTCAACCTGGTGCAAGTGCTGCCTTGCTAGCGTTCGCACTGCCTCGACTCATACCGCCTACATACGGATTGATGTGTCGCACTTCACATGAGGTTCTAATTCAAGATCGGTACACCACGGCAACGATAAGCAATGGTCTCGTGACGACTCCTTTGCTTTCGAAGCTGGGCCTTGGTGATTGACAGAACACAGTTAATGCGAGTCGGCGTTTATAAAAGGAGTGTGGTATCATGATGGAGTGCAATATAAACTGTTCGCACCCGGATTCTCATTTTCTCGACAGGACCTGCAAGGCCGTAGTTGAAAGCTGCAATCTTTAAGCGTATCCGTCCAGAACCATCATGGCGATCGACGGAAGCTGCCTCTGCGGCTGGGTCCGTTACAGCTACAATAGCGACACATATGATGGCATCGCATTCCGCTGCAGTCACTTCGGGCCACACCCCATCCTTCCACCGACGTGCTCGGCCGTCGGGTACGCGGACAACGGCGGGGTGCTAACACTTGCACACTCCTCGCTCGCCCTTTCTCGCCGTGGCCAGGTAGCAAGTACACGGGTACAGCTGCTCACTCTAGTGAACGATGAGACATAGAAGGCGGTGTTGGACCACCGTTTCCTGTGTAGCGTCCGGGGAACTGACATACCTTTGACATCCGCTCCTTAATCCCTTTGCCCCGGACTGCCTTCCGTAGCCTGGTCTGCCAGACGGCCAAGATGACTTGGAAGCAGCGAGACCATTTTGACCCAGTACGTCGATTCGTGCGGCAAGGGCGCCGGTCCGAACCGCCGGCAGCCTGATCTGCTCGACTCTCGAGTACGACGACAGCGTCTCGGACCTCAAAGCGGGCAGTCTGAACGGACTTTGAAAAGTGCCTGCCCGACGTCAAGGCACATCTGTACGCGCCGCAGGATGCCAAGGAGTTCAAGGCTTCGTATGGAGGCAATGGTGCGCGGTTTAATGGCGTACCATAGGCATTTTTGTAGCGCCGCTGGTAAGGAATGCTCACTCTTCGTCCAGCGTACTCGAGTCGTTCTGTCATACATCTGTAGAGCGTGAAAGGGTAGAGAGTGTCCCATCGGCGCTCCTCTTCCAACTGGGGAGTGAGCGACGCTTGTTCAGCAAGTCCGATGAGTCTGATCCCTGGTGCCGGATACCCTGATGCCCGTCCGCACTGCCAGCCGCACGCCTCTTGCCACGGGTCTCATCACCGCTCTTCATCGATTCAAGCCTTGGTTGCGTGTCTCTCCGCACTACCGACTATGCTGTCGACGGCCTCGAACAAGTGTCGCATTCAAATGTACCCACTCGAATAAGGCCGCAGGGAATGGGAAGATGGCTGAAATGCGCGCTCTCCCATTGGCTGCTGATGCGGGACTCCCCCGCATACACTTCCTCGCTGCTTGCAGACGATAGATTCAGAGTCCCCTTCCGTGTCGATCAGTGGTCTTTCACAGTTCCGCCGTTAAGCCGCTGGGTGAATCGGACAGGGCGGTGGGAGATCATCCTATAGTCAGTCATACGTGGTCCAGCTGATGGTCGCGGGGGTCTCATCTTGAGAGACGAGCTCCAAGTTGCATCTGCTTTCCAATGCTACTTCTGCATGCTCACTTCTTCGTGGTCAGTGCATAGACAAAAAGGCAGACAGAAACACGGGGAGAGGGGGGAAATCACCTCGTATCTCATACTCGCTGCTCTATCACCATGCTCTCCCCAACAGCACGTCGCAGCGCCGCGCTCGTCGCGGCAGCGCGCACTAGCGTATCGTCTCCCAGCTCGTCACATGCATCGCGGACCGCTAATGCCCTTCAGTCTTGCACCCGGCCAGCAGCAGCGGCACACAGCAGCTTGACATATTCATCGTCCTCCTCTTCGGTGCGCCGCACTGTCGCTTCTGTTCGCTCTGCTCTTGCCACTAGGCGGCATTTCATCACCTCCACAGCTGCCAAGAGAGATGTACCAGACGACGACGTCGACGCGCTCTTCGACCTCGCCAAGATCGAGCGCGTCTCAGACGAAGCTGACGTCGTCATCGTCGGTGGTGGGCCCGCTGGTCTCTCCGCAGCCATCCGCATCAAGCAGCTTGCAGAGGAAAAAGGCGAAGACATTCGCGTCGTACTGCTCGAAAAAGGCGGCGAAGTAGGTGAGTTTGGGAGGCGCTGTGGAGCAACCTGCTAGATCGACCCTGTCACTCATCGTGAGTCGCTCTGCTACCCTCCTTCTCATAGGTAACCATATCCTCTCTGGCGCAGTCATTCAGACAAACGCTCTTGATGAGCTCCTCCCAAATTGGAAAGAGCTCGGGGCACCGCTCAACCAGCCTGCAACAGAGGACCATATGCGCTTCCTGACGAAGAATGGTTCGTTCCCACTCCCTCACCCGCCACAAATGTCCAACAAGGGCAACTACATTGTCTCGCTGTCAAGAGTCGTTGCATGGCTCGGCGAGCAGGCCGAAGCGGCCGGCGTCGAGATCTACCCCGGCTTCGCAGGCTCGTCGATCATCTGGGACGAAGGCACCAATGGGGAAAAGAAAGGGATCAAGGGCATCGTCACGAATGAGATTGGCCTCAACAAGGCCAGACAGCCCAAGGACACCTTTGAGCCAGGCATGGAGTTCCGCGCACCCATCACGCTCTTCGCCGAAGGTGCACACGGCTCGTGTACACAGCAGCTCATCCGCGAGCTCGGACTGCGAGAGGCAGTGAATGCGGATCCGCAGACGTACGCACTCGGGATCAAGGAGGTGTGGAAGGTCAAGGAGGACAAGCACCAGCCTGGATGCGTCACGCACTCGCTCGGCTGGCCGATGGACATGCGCACGTACGGTGGTTCGTGGATGTACCACATGGAAGACGGCATGGTCTCCGTCGGTCTCGTCGTCGCGCTCGACTATGAGAACCCTTACATGAGCCCGTTCAAGGAGTTCCAACGCATGAAGCACCATCCATTCTTCAAGGACGTGCTCGAAGGCGGCGAGTGCCTTGCGTACGGAGCGCGCGTGCTCAACGAAGGTGGCTATCAGTCGATCCCCAAGCTGCACTTCCCGGGTGGTGCTTTGATCGGCTGCGCAGCTGGCTTCGTCAACGTGCCCAAGATTAAGGGGACGCACAATGCCATGAAAAGCGGCATGACTGCCGCAGAGGCTACCGTCGACGCCATCCTGGCTCGACGGGCTGCCAGCGGCGAAAGCGAGAGTGAGAGCAGCACAGAGAGACCAGGCATCGACCTGGTGGACTACAAAACCAAGTTGGACAACACATACGTCATGCAAGAGTTAAAGGAGGTCCGCAACTTGCGTCCAAGCTTCCACAACCCGCTCGGCCTGTATGGCGGCATCCTGTACTCGGGACTCGACTCGCTCATCCTCAAAGGCCGGACGCCATGGACGTTCCACCACAAGCAGGAAGACTACCAGGCAACCAAGCCAGCTTCGCAGTGCCGGCCGATCGATTACCCTAAGCCGGACGGGCAGCTGTCGTTCGACATCCTCACTAGCGTCTCACGTACTGGCACGAACCACACCGACGACCAGCCAGTCCACCTCGTCGTCAAGCAGGCCGACTATAAGGGACATGTCGAGCGCAACGTCGGCACGTACGACGGCCTGCTTGGACGCGTGTGCCCTGCGGCGGTGTACGAGTACGTCGATGCAGAGGAGGCGGGTGGTGAGGATGCGCTCGGCAAAAAACTCGTGATCAACAGTCAGAACTGCATCCAGTGAGTTACCGTCGGCCACACGGCGCAACAATATGCGCGCACTTGTGCGAGTGCAATGTCCGTTCTGACTCTGTGCCCTGGCCGCCTTTCGCCAGCTGCAAGACTTGCTCGATCAAAACGCCGGATCAAAGCATCACTTGGACTGTTCCAGAGGGTGGTGGAGGACCCAAGGTGAGTGGCACGAGGCAGCCAAAGAATGTGCTGATTGGAGCATGCTGACCGTTCTCGGTGATTTCTTCGCATTGCACTTGCTCGGCACTACAGTACTCGCTCACATAGGTCGTTCACCATGCTCGAGTCGAGCCGTACCTCAGACTATACTGTACACGCTGTAGCATATACGCTGCAAGCAAGCGTCTCATATCATGCCTTGTCGTGCAGCCATCGAATATGTCGCCAGCAGTCTACCGCCAGAGCAATCACCCCCTGAGTGCACCTGCCGTGGCGGTCGCGTTCGCCGGCTCCTTGCAAAGAAGAACTCAGGTTCAAACGCGAAAGCGTCTCGACGCCGAGTGATACCCATGGAGTAGTGCGCCTATCTGCAGCACCATGCTCTGCCGCTGGTGGAACGCAATCCGAGCTGCGGTGCGGTCTCAGCACGACCGATTAAGAGGACATCGTGGGTCTCGCATACTTCAGGGGAGGTGAGAGCCGGGCTGCTTACACGCCCCACAGCACTAGTAGCTAGTACAGACTACAGCACTTGATGAAGGATGCATGGACTCGTTGCCGTCAATGTGTCGCTTAGCGTTGACGTTCGGAATCGCTTCTCAGTTCACCACCTCTATCCCTCGTGCGCACGAAGCTAGCGGACGTGAATGTTGACGCAGACACGGCGACGGGCGAAGACTGAAGAGATGGTCGACCGCGGCGGCGGGCGCGACGGCATTGGTGCTCGCACAACGGGTGACAGAGGTTGGGCTCAGGGCGGCGGTCGCAGAGATAGCATGATCGGACAGAGGATAGTTCTAGCAGGAGCTGACTTGAATGGCGAAATTTTGACAGAGCGTCTCATATTATGTGCAGCTGAGGCGAACTGCTCATCGTTAACCACAGAAATTGGTGAGACGCTGCCCGATGTCGAGGCTGGTCCACCCAAGGTCTTCTTGGCCACTTTTGATATTCTTTTTTCCATAACAAGACCGCCGCGCAGCCCCCAATCTGCTCGAGGACAGAGCACAGCCACAATGGTTGTGGGAGGCACGACGGCTACAGTAACCAGCAGCTGCGGCAAGCAGCTGCTTGCGAGCGGCAGCCGCTCCAGCGCCCGCGTTGCAGCTCGCGTGACCGGCGCTTCTTCAATGGCAAGGTCCATCACCTTTGCTGTGAAAACATCCTCTCAAAGAGCAAACGCTGCAAGTGCACCTGCGCCTGTGGCGCTGAATGCGCCGACTGGAGTACGTAGATCCATTGCCACCGTCGCGGACGCTTCAGCCGCCATCGGCATTGCTCGTACCCACTCGTACCGCGTCGTCGTTGTCGGTGCAGGTGCCGCCGGCCAGGCGGTTTCGCATCAGCTCGCTCTTTCGGGCTTCTTCGACGCTGGCGACTCTTCCGCGCAGAACATCCTCGTCATCGATCCGTCAGAAACACATGACTATCAGCCAGGATGGACGCTCGTTGGGGCTGGACTTAAGCCCAAAGAAGAGTTCAGGAAGCCGATGCGCGAGTTGTTCGCTACTTCCTCGGAAGACGCACAAGGACAATCGAAGATCGATCATCTTCAAGATGCGGTTGAGAGCTTTGAACCTGAGAAGAACCGCATCGAGACGCGGGATGGAAGGACGATCGAATATGAGCAGCTCGTCGTCTGCCCAGGCATTCACATTAACTGGGCCGGCATTGAAGGTCTAGAAGAGGCACTGAGAGATGCGAAAAGCTCAGGCGTAAGCAGCATTTACAGCTATGTGAGTTACTGTATGGCTCAAACGGCAACTTTGCGGATTACGCTGACATTCACCGGTGCACTAACAGGATACGTGCTCTGACGTCTTCCCGCTGATCACCTCGCTGGACCGAGGTCGTGCAATCTTTACACAGCCAGCAGGGTTCATCAAATGCGCCGGAGCGCCACAAAAGGCCATGTGGCTTGCTCTGGACCACTGGAAGCAACGCGGTGTCTTCAGTCCATCAGATCCTTCGAAAGGCGTACAGATCACATTCGCAACCGGTATGCCCACGATGTTCTCTGCACCTAAGTACAGCAAAGTCTTAGATGAGATGCGTCAGGAGCGCCAAGTCGAAGGGCTGTTCCAGCATGACCTGGTTAAGATTGACCCGAAGCGCAAAGTAGCAACTTTCAACCGTCCGGACGGGCAGTCGCCTCTCGAAAAGCAGTACGACTTGCTGCACGCTACACCGCCCATGGGTCCGCTCCCGTGGATCAAGTCGTCGCCTCTGGCTGCTGCTGAAGGGGGTTTCGTCGACGTCGATCAAGCCACCACCCAGCACAAGAAATACAAGAACATCTGGTCCATCGGCGATTCTTCAAGCTTGGCCACTTCCAAGACGACAGCTGCGATTGCCTCTCAAGCGCCTGTGCTCGTCGCCAATCTGCTCCAAGCGCTCGCTAGCGATGGCAAGGCGATGTCAGTGGCTGCATACGACGGCTACACCTCGTGTCCGTTGCTTACGGAATACGGCAAGGTTTTGTTGGCTGAATTCAAGTACGGCGGAGTGCCGAAGGAGACGTTTGGCAATGCTTTTGGCATCGATCAGGCAGTACCAAGGCGCGCTTTCTACTACCTCAAGAAAGACTTCTTCCCTTGGGTCTACTTCAACTCGCACGTAAAAGGCACATGGCAAGGTCCCAAAGGATTTCTGAATGCCGCCAAGCTTGCGCCTTCCAGTGCGAGTAGCGCGAGATCGATTCACACTGCCTCAAGGCCATCCATATCGCCCAGACGCTTTGCCTTTGGCAATCAGACACGCACCTTCAGTTCATCCCCCGCAACATCGCGTAACACGCCTGCTCGTCGACCCCGCGACCCTCTCGCAGTTGACCGCTCAGCTATGCACCATCGTCTGCCAACCGGCGAGACATTCATCGTCCGTCCCCCCCCGAGCGCGCCGAGCCCTTACACCTCGACGCTGACGCCGAACCCGATCCTTGACGGCATTGCCGCTGCTCCACCTAGCCCCGCTCTGCCACCGCCCATCAAACCCCGTACACGATCATCCGTCTTGCCGGGAAGCCAACCTTTGACTGCTCAGCAAATTCTGCAACTTCAAGCGCTTCGCAAAGAGGACCCATTGAAGAACACGGCGAGCAAGCTAGCCAAACAATTCGGCTGCTCGCCTACCTTTGTTCGCATTGCTGCACCAGCGCCGAAGGAGATCAAAGAGCTCCGCTCCTCTGCACTCGATGCCTTGCGTCGCACCTGGGGTCTTCGCAAGCAAGTTGCCAGGACTGAAAAAGCTGAGCGCCGCAAGTTGTGGTGATTTGCGCTGGTAATTGTACATCACACCAACACTCTGTCCACATCCTGCATTCTATAGAAACGAATGTCTATCGGCGTACTTGCTGCTTGTATGCGGTATCTATCAAGTCTTGCATGCTCCAAATTCGGAGCAGTCCCTGGTTGATCGCGTTCTCCGAGGTCCATGCGGGCTGGACTTGAGCTGTACATTCCTCCAAAGGTCCTTCTGCAACTACCAGCTGCGAAACGCCACATGCCTCGCCGTTAACGCTCTCCTCGCCAGGCGGCAGCACCATCTCGATAAAGCGATATGAACCGTCACGCTGACCTTCCACTTCCAGTATCGTCTGTCGGGAACACCTCTCTTCCCGCTTTCCTTCGCATTCCCAGAGTGCCAGTTGAATCTTGGCAAAGTCGAACCCAAGACCATTGCCGAAATTCTTTGTCAACGCCTCCTTGTGCGTCCACAAGTCAAATTGTCGAGCTAGCATTTCGGCGTCAGGAAACGAAAGTGGCACAGGTCGCGCTCTTTGCTGCTCTCGCGAGAGGATACTCTGTGATGAAGCTCGGCTGCCTGGGCTAGCACTGAGCACCCAATCCTTCTCTGCTGGCGTCATTGTCATGTTCATTGTATCGACCAGATTGCGCACAGACGATTCGTATCGGGGCAGAGTGCGCGACATAACGTCGATTCCCAGGCGAGCCTCAGCGAGTGATTGGGCACGCAGGCCAGGCTTGTGCGACTTCTTGGCAGCAGCATCTGGAGTGTGCGACTTTTCGTGAAAGGCTATGGCGACCCAATCGCCATCGTGCGTGACATTGTAGTCCGTGGTGTGCTCGAGTCTCGGTGAGCTCAGATACGGCCTGCCCTCTCTCGTCTTGGAGAACTTCATCTCTCCCCACCGACAGGAGTACAATTGATTGTAGACGAGTCTGGGTAATAACTGGCCAGCCAGTGCCCTCGCCTTGTCTACAGCTTTCACGTAGTGCTTGACCTTCTCAGCAGCTTCAGGTGACGATGCAAGGAGCTCCTCGGCGAGCCGCGGAAGCTCGTCCTCGGGCGTCGTAGCAAGCCACCTGGACACGTCCACTGCCCAAACTCGAAGGGCTGGTGAGCCCTGCAGAGCCACTTGACTTGCTTCATTGATGCAGTCGGTGAAAGGAGTCTGGGGTTGTTCGGATGAGGGTGAGATCACGAAAGGCTGAATATCTTGCTTCGTGGGCTCCTTCTGCAACCCATGGGATTCATGAGGTTCGTTTCTATCAGCTCTCCCCTCACCTGCGGATGCGCTGGCGGCGATGGGCACCTTCCATTGGGGTACAGTGCAAACCGGCTGCTGGTCCATGAACAGGCACGACAACAGCAAAAGATTGAAAGCCTCGCTCGTCCAATAGCTGGTGTGCGCGGTGAGCATATGAAGATACTCGCTAAATCCTTGGCCGTCCAGAACGAAATCGATGCATCCGAATGGATTCAGAGCTCTGAAGCGCTTCTCGCCCTTTTCAAACGCTTTCAGGCTAAAGGTGTCCGCAGCCTGCTTCGGGTCGGAGCTTGCTTTCTGTCGACCTTCGTGCTTTTCTTGAGATCTTGCGTCGGCTTGTGAAAGGTTGACTTTACCCGATTCGACATCCTTGCTGTAAGTCCTCAGGGCCGAGAAAGGGTGTTCACCCACGCCAAAGATTTTTGAGATGCTTAGGCGCGGCAAAGATAAGGACTCGAGTATCGACTCGGGGGCAGCTTGAATCGAGACTTGCTTGATGACTTTTGCGTATGTACCGTCGCATGTGGCTGAGAGATTATAGCCCACCGGATCCGACGAGTGATAAATATTAAATAGGGTTTCTGTAGCCAGACAACCATAGTGTCCAACTCGGTCGCTGACTGCCTCGTCTTCCATGCCTTCAGTCCTGTTGTTGCCTTTGCGTGCAATCAGCTGCCCCCCATCGAGGTATAGAAAGAAGCCGACGGGACTGCCAATGAAGAAGCAGTGCTTGACGTTAAACAGCAAATGCCGATTCTCATTCTGCTCGAGCTCCTCTTTGCTGAGTTCCGAAAGGAGCTTTACATGCGTCGGCTGCTCGGACAAAATGGCACTTCCCAACGCGCTTCCCAGAGAATGGCAGATCAAGCTCACGCGTCCACCCTCGCACTCGAACGCTGGATTCCGTTGAACGAACAGTCGGTAGACACGATTGAGCTCGCGCTTGACTGCCTGGATCATCGACTTGCGATGTGATGATAAGTAGAAAGGGACATCGAGGAGGACTTTAGAGATAACGTTTCTAACGACCGGAATCGACACGTTGTTTGAGACGTCCATGAGCGTGAAAAAATTGTCGTTGCCTTCGACTTGCCTGTCGAAGGATAGACCCGAGCGCCAGCATATGGGCAGGAACTGCACCCGCCTCCCGCGGGACAGCTTGCGCATCTCCGGCCGTTCTGCTTGGTTACGGCTGGTGCCGCGCAAACGCTCGACGTCGTAAACAAAGTTGAGCCCGTCAAAGTCGCCTGCGAGTTCTTGGCCGATGCCGTGGATGCATAGCACAAGCTCTGGTGGTTCTCCAGCGCGGTCCGACGGCGGCTCAGGGAGAGAGGTCTCATCTTGGGTTGGTTCGCCGTCCGTAACCTGTTCCGTGCTCTTATCGTGCCATGGCTTTTGCAACTCTTCGTTGGAAGCTCCAAAAATCTTGCGGATGCCATTGACAGGCAAGAGCCAGATGCTGTTTTCGCTGGATGGCCACAGGCGTGCCGCAAAAGATGACCCTTCATTGCTCGAGCCGCCTTGATCTTCATCTTCCCCTGGTTCACTTGCGCTGTGCTTCGGCAAACAAGACGCCCCGAGCTTTCCCTTTCTCCCTTTTGCGGCGCTCGTATCCCCATGCTTCTTTCTCGCCTGTGTGGCCTCCGCTCGACCCCCCTTCGCGCCATTGTAGGAGTCCGAGTCCAAATCAGAGTCAGAATCTGAGTCTGAGTCGCCAGCGAACCATGGAAGTATGGTTTGTACGTGTTCAATCAGGGTGCCCGAAGACCTTTCCCGGGCGATGCGGTCAGCCTCTCGGAAACCACGTATCACTTTCGAACCACCGAGAATGGAGAGGAAGCGACCGCCAAAATCGACACTGCGAAGCATGGCGAGCGTTGGGAGACGTAGTGTCAACACAGAGCCGAAGTAACAGAGCTTTAGCGCAAGCGGGCAACCTCACGAGAAGAGCTTTGCACTTGTTGCACTTTCCCAATGAACCGTACCTGCTTGTTTTGCCATACACGGTAGCTCTACTTGGTTATTGTTTTGAACTTCCCCATTCGCCTGTGTCCTGTCGAAGGTCCACGGCTTGACTTGGTCATAAGACATCTCCAAGTCTGTAGCGAGCTCCTCATCATAGCCGATCGGTGCGTAGCTGCCGTCCGCCATGCTTGAGTAGAAGTACGTGGCGCGCATGATCTGTACCAGCATGCCCTTGAAGAAAACTGGATACATTGTCATGGTTGACAAATCTGCATCGAAAAGACGGTCCTCGAGGACCGCGACTGTCGTTCGTCGGGCTGGGTGAGAAGGAGACAGGATAGGATCAAGGGTTCGGTTGACCATGATTTTGGAAGGGCGTATGGATTGTTTGCTCCTGTTCTTCGCTTCTGATCCACGTTCATTCTCGGACTTGTTTCCAGAAGGCTGCAAGTTCTGCATGGCACTTTCAACCGCGTCAATGCCCGAAGGAGGAGAGCGTGGTAATAACATTCGTTTTGTCTTCTCCAGGTGTTCTCCGCTATCCCCTTGCCCACCCTTGCGGCTCGTATTGTCTCCATCATTCGATTCGTCAGCAAGTGCTTCGTCTGTGCGGCATTCTATCTGCTCTCCTCCAAGCTCGACCCATTTTCTTTCCAAAGCGGCGTTGTCCTCGTCCGAAAAGACCGCCCAGCGTTTTTTCCAGGCATAGAACCAGCGGGCTTCCAGTCGTGGCTTTTCCTTCCCAATCTGTTGCACTTGAAGAGAAGTGGGTAAACTATCTGGTTCACGTGAGTCAGTCATCATGGCCACAGACCCCAGTCTCGCGCCGAGACCAAGTTTTACGGCACGCTGGCGTGGCTGCGGACAAGTGGTCTGTGTGCAGCATGAACCTGCGTGATCGATACGAAGCAGCTCAAGCGCTCAAGACTGCGCCGAACTGATGGGGGATCCCGAGAACCCGTGTTTGACATTTAGGAGCATTGTCTTTTGGGTGACACTGCGCTTTTGGTGACACCTGACCAAACTCAGCTGAGAAGCCCGGATTTTGAGTCCTGACTGTGCGGCGGTGCATATGCATTACTCTTTTTTGTGGTGTCTATCGACTCATCGCTCATCGCACTCATCACTGCATCACTATTCACTGTTGTGGTCTTCCAGATAACACTCAGTCTCCTGTGGCGTCTGTTCTCTGTAGCCATCGGCACCGGGTTTCGACTTGCGCCAGTGCTTCTTTTGTTGGATTGTTGATGCTCGTTCGTGTACTATCGGTGGTTGTTCGACAGCACAGCACCCAGCACGCAGTTATTGCACATGCGGATACGCCCTCAACTAGCAAACTCCCTACAGGTTTCGAGCGTCAAGTGTCAAGCTCCTCAAGTTCTAAGATTTAAGCATTGCCTATCGCACATTGTGTATACCATATATCATACGTCCAAGCGTGGGAAATGCAGGAACAACAGCGAGTTCGAGTTACCCAGCGAGAGGCATTTCACGGTCGCAGCTTGGAGCCTTTCCTTGCCGCTTCCAGCGCGCCCGCCAGAGAGAATCCTAGCTCCGAAGGGGATTGACGACCGTCTCATTTCTATTTAGCTGCGGAGCCATCCTTGATTCAGCATAGTTCACAATTTCATCGTCACTAGCAATTGTGAGTTTGTTGGGTAGTGTTGGACCGCGTGGCACATTTCTGAGTCCATTCGCCATGTCATGCATCCCGTTCTGCCATTCCACAGAACTTTACACGTACACATGAATAGTGTTGCGAGCTGCAGAGCGGGCCGCTTGTGAGCCAATAACCACATCTGGAGCAATTCCAATTGTGCCTGGTGACTCTGCCAGGCTGGGCCATGATGTCAGCTTAATGCTTGAGATGATGCCCAATTGATTTTACCAGTAGCCTCCTGCTTGCCAGGCGCCCACCAAGAAGCTGGGAGGCCCAAAAGAAGAGTCAAAGGGCCGCTAAAATGTATCTGCAGGCTGCAGTCTGCACGTTACCCTAAGGCCAAAGCACAAACTAGCAAGTCACACAACCAGTCTTTTGACTTTTGATCATGAGCACTGATCGGCATGACGTCATGGGGTATGCTTGTTGGAAATGTGTCGTCTCTCCATCGTGCCTCTGTTTGGCTGGTGCAATAGTTCAGAGGTGTGTAGTCAAATGCCCATGCAGAATGACGTCATTCACAATGCTTGCCAGCAATGGTGTCTGGATGGATGAATGTCTGTCTGGTGGGTCAGACTAGCTACTCGTCTGTCCCCATCTTGGCCCCGCGTATTGAGACCAGCACACGGCATCGGCCGACCGTCCGTCATCACCAAGCCCTGTGCCATCCTTGGATTGTGCCCCACTGTACTAAGATGCAATGGACGCACAGCCTTTACCGGAGGCTGGTGAACATATAAACCCTTACCTGAGTCCGTACAACTTCTTTCGTGAATCTCTCCAGAAGCCACAACGTTGGTCGCTCACGGCTACACACAATCCTCTCCTTTCAAAGGGTGTATGACTGGAACGAGGTGCGAACGTCGCACATGGGATGCTGCTTGCTTCCTCGCACTTTTGTTGATCATCTGCCCTCACTTCTGCTTGACCATCTTGCATCTTTGATTGCTCGTCTCATTCTTGGACCCTCTCCCACCATCTCCGATTGAACCTTCAAGTAAACCACACTAATCACAATGGAGACCGTTAAAAACGTTGCTAACTACGTTTCCGAGTCGTGAGTATAATTCAACACACCTGCACTCCGCCTCGTCTGTGGTTTCTCATAAATGTCGCCGATCACTCTCGCGTCAAACCCTCTATACAGTGTCCAAGGTGCCATCAGCCAGGGCTCGTATGAGACCAACAAGGCTGTCGCCAAGGACTCGAATGCCTCCATCGGCACGAGGATCTCCGCCGGTGTTGACGCCATCAACGACAAGATCGAGCAGAAAGGCCACGAGGCAGGGGCTGACCTTCACAATGAGGCTGCCAAGCATTAAATACGAAAATACCTGTGCCATCCATCATCAACCGCCCATATCCAATGGGTTTACTTGGTCAATCGCTTAACTATGAACACGCAATGTATTTATTGCAGTTATTAAGCAAATTGATTGTCCACTGCCAGCTTGTCTCAATTCCGCGTTCGATCTTAGAGCCTCAATACATTGTCAAGCGAGTGCGCCTGATTCAGCGAGCAGAAGCTGGCTCGCACGGTGCCCCCATCCTTACAGCAGCCCGTCCGAGCCATAGTTCTACGGCGCGAGCTTGTTGATGCTGATAACTCGGAACATCAGGACCCGAAGGAACGAGACGGTGCCAACGCTTGGAACCCTCCTGTCAGAGCTGAAGCCAGAGCAAGCTCCCGGCTCAACGCTCAAAAATACTGCCTGGGTATCATAACATGCAAGATATTGGCCTGCTGTCCCAACAACAGGATATCGACTTTAGATTTCGAGCAAGCGGGGTTGCTATGCTACAAAGAAACCAGAACTCACTCTATACAGGACGAAAAACACGTACATGTATTTACGGTGCTCCAGATATTAGTCGATGCATTGCATATATTTATAGCGCTTTCACATGCATTGTACAACAGATTGCTGTGCAGGATGTCTCGTCGGCAGGCCTCTTTCCATCCAGCGAGCGGTAATCAAGCAGACATACAGTATGCAGAGAGCAAACAGACGTCATCCAACATCCTGAGCTGGCGTGGTCTGCGCAAGCGTTGATCCCCCATATGTCTTCTACAGGCAGCAGTGATCGCCACGGCCTCACTGTCAACCCTTTTTTGTTCCTGGGGAGAATGACACAACCACAGTTGCGGGTGTGCTCGAGGACTGTATAGGGTGCGGTGGAGAACCTCCGCCTGTGATCACCTTCCCTGTCTCATTCGGCATGTGGGATGATGAGCAGGGCGGAACAGGGTCCCCCTCCACCTCCATCTAATACTCGTTCATTGCCACTCTACTCCCACGTGGGCCACCCTCATCACGCACCACAACCTGAGAGCCAAGGGCTCGTTCGTAATTTGTGACTTGCTTCGATGATGCTTGCCTCTTGACATGAGCGCTTGAGAGTGCCTCAGCCTTGCGGGCAAGCAAGCACAGCCCAACAAAGCGGCCGAGTGTTGACACTGGCCAGAGTGCTGGTCTTGGCTTGGCCTTGTGCAGCCACTGTGTCCCGGGCAGGGGATGCTCTCGTCATGATCTGAGGATGGGCTGTGCGGCGCAGCCAGGGTCATACAGTGCCCTCATCAAACAGATCATGTTGCTCACTGACATACTGACATCTGTAAGGGTCCCGTTCTTGGTACATGGAGCAGCATGACGCGTGCCAGGCGTCAGGCCAGTTGCAAGCAAGTTCCCACTCTCCAGCCAACAAGTGATGCCCGCCTGTTCTTGATTGCAGATGATGCCGTCACCGTTTTACCGTGTACAGCCCTGTTGGTCCCAGGTCCCAACCCAGCCCCACCACCTGCTTGTTGAACACCTTTTGGTGCGTATATAAGAAGCCCGAGGACTGCTAGGCCTCGTTGATTATGTTTTCTTCCTTACAAATTCAGTGCCACTCACCGAATCACATCTCCAGCCCACCTCAATCAAACTTTCAATCACTCACAATGGAGACTGTCAAGAAGTGAGTCTCTTTCTACGTGCTGTGGACGCAGCTACATTTACTTTGATCAGCCCCATCTGACATCACGTTGCTCTACTTTACTCTCTCTTGAAAGCGCCGCCAACTACATCTCGGAGAGCGTCCAGCAAGCCACCACCGGTGCATCCAAGGAGGCCAACAAGAACATCGCCAAAGACTCTAACGCCTCCCTCAGCACCAGGGTGCGTTCTTTGCCACATTCACGACTTGATATTTCACGACAGTGTAAACTGACATACCACGCGTTGACTCGCTCTCGTACTGCAGACCTCGGCAGGCATCGACGCCGTCAAGGACAAGGCCAAGGAGGAGAAGCACAACGCCAAGGGCGAAGCGCACAAGGAGGCTGCCAAGAACTGAGCGTTTTCTCCATACCTGTCCACATTGCAAATGTACTAGTTACGGTAGTCACGAACAATTAAATGTTTGACGTTTGCATCTACATCGGCCTCCCCCCATTTCGTCCTGGCTATCCAGCCTGAAAACTACGGTCGATAGTAGCAGCTAACAACGGATGCGAATGAAGTCGCGTTCGTACAGCTTGAGGCCAGCCTGACTAACTTCAAGGTTGGATAACACGCCCGACATGTAGCAGGTGATAGACATGCTGAACAGCAAAGGCAAGCTTGCTAACGTGCGTATGGCATTTCGACGAGCGAGATGGACTGCATGTACAGAGACTGCGATCAGACGTGTGCATACTTGCCCTCATACTTTCTCGCCTTGGTCATGGCCGCGATGATCGCCGAGCCGACGCCGCTGCCGTCCTCTGCCTGGCGCACCTGGATCTTCTTGCCGTTTTCGCCAAAGATGTCGACGAGTGCTTGCTGCAGGCGCTCGGGGAACTTGGGGTACTTGCTGTACAAGCTGCCGTCAGCGCCGACGCCGCACCCTTGCTCTGTGAGGCCCATCTTTGTGACCAACGCGGCGATGCCGCACGAGGACAGGCGGGCGGCGCGCGTGCCGATCAGTTTAGCCAGCTCGCGGAAGAACTTGCGCTCGGGGATCGTCGTCTCGAGGCTAAAGAAGTGCGTGAAGAGGCCGGTGATGGTCAGCAGCTCGTCTGTCGGATCCGACTCCATGAGCGAGAGGAAGGCTGTGTCGAAGACGTATGGCTTCTCGATCTTGTAGGTGTTCTGGCCCAGGAAGAGGTCGCCATCGTCGGCCATCTCGACAAGGCACAGGCGGAACAGCTCGCCAAGGTAGAGACCGGCGATCATCTTCTCGTACACCTGCTCTTTGGGCTTGTTGGAAGTTAAGTCGATATGCAAGTCGTACTTGGTTCGTGGAAGGTATTTGGAGTCGAACGAGTCGAATGCGCCGTATTCGCAGTTGATCGCCATCTCTTCGTCCTCTGGTAGCTCCTTGTGCTTGATCTTGGGGATGTTCTTGATCTTCTCCATGTATGCCGCATTGCACCCAGTGCCAAAGATACATGCGATGCGCGTGTCATCATTGACATCTGGAGGATCCAAGAGTCGTCAGGCCACTTCGAGTCGTCAATATAGGGACTCGTCACTAACAATTGGAAGCAATCAGAGTGCCGGTGGTGTCGTTGATGATGGAGGTCATGTGAATTGGGACTTTCTGGCTCTCAAGCGCTTTGCGGAACATCTCTGCACAATCTCTACCCTCGGTATTGGGGCTGCCGAAGCCCTTTGTCCAGCGCACAAGAACGCCATGGTCGATGCGATCTTGCTCCATTGGGTAGCTGAAGGTGAACCCAAGCGGGATGTCCTCCTCTAGGAGAGGCCCCTCTGAGCCCTCGCTGCTGAAGTGGTCGCAAATGAAGGTATCAAGGCACTTGGCGCAGAATTCGAAAAGCTTCTGACCCTCCTCTTGCTTTTGCTCATCGGTCAGCCTGAACTTGGTTTGTGTGACTTCGAACTTCCCTTGACCTTTCAGTGCTACATGGCAAACACGAAGATTTGTGCCTCCGAGATCGAGGGCGAGATACGATCCCACTTCTTCTCCCGATGGCCAGCCAAAGACGTAAGCTGGCAGCATGGGCTGCAAGCACATACTCAGCAGTCAGCGGTTCGCCCGTGCAACAGGGAAAGGCGAAGCGCATCGCTGATCGACGCACCACTGTCTGGCCATCCTTCTCCAGCCCATTCTTGAGTACTTCAACGAAGTTATTGACGATCTCCTTAAGCTTGTCTGCTGAAACGGTGAACTGCTCAGTGTATTTGGCCAACAGACGCTTCAAGTCTTCATCTCGCGCTGCGGGATTAGCCTCATGCTTCTCCGTCGACGTGTGCCACGAGACAACCTGCAGTAAGGATGAAAAGCAATAACAAGGCCGTTACATATGGCGTTCGTGCGGGAATGAGCTTGCTTGGAAAAAGACTTACGTGCGTCTCCAGTCGCTCGACGCCGCTCCCTCGCCTGCCCTTGATGCTGCTGGCCCGGGACGGGCGACGCCCGGAAGTGGTGTCCATGGCCGCCATGTCTGCTTCCGCAACGGTCGCACAACCCCTTTTTGGCTTTGCACAATTGTCAATGTGCCAAATGGGATACCTTGCTGTCGGTGTGGATACGTCCACGAGCCATTACAGACAAACGGTAGGCGAGAACGAAGAGAGCGTTGGGGTGATATACAAAGTTGAGGCCATCGAGGAGGCGGAGCGAGACACCGACGGAGAGCCGAGACGACCAAGAAGGACTGACAGCCCGCGTCATAGCTGACAGCAGGGCGGCTGTGCAGTAAGTATGCTGACTCGACTGCAGCCAATTTCCGAACCCCGGCTTTCGGCCTGCGGGTCTGGTAAGTGGGGGGACACAACCCTAGTTTATGAGGCTGCTGCTGATTTTGCTAACATGAGTTACGTAAGCACCTAGCAATTACGTGGCGGGCTAGCCCAGTTGCCCTCCCCTCTATATAGATGCATGCAACGCGCCCGTCTATGCTGTCCCTTTACAACGAAGCTTCACGCCTGGTGATTTCCATGCTTGGTTACGGAAGGCTGTCCGACCCTGAGACGGACGCTGAACGCAGACCGTGGCTCGTGTGCGAAAAGTGATGATTCAACCGACCATGCTGGGCACCGACGCCGACGAGCAGCAGTGGCCCGTGGAGCTGTGGGTGTACGACCTTTCTCAAGGCCTCGCCCGCCAGCTGTCTATGGGTCTCCTCGGCCGCAGCTTCGATGCCATCTACCACACTTCCTTGGTCGTCTACGGTCGAGAATACTTTTACGGACAGGGGGTTGATGTGACGACCCCTGGGCATAGTCATGTCCGTTCATTTACCGTCCTTGCAGTGGAGCGGATGTGGAACTGATACCCTACACCGTCTTTTTATTGTCACACAGCACGGCCAACCGCAAGAAAAGATCGATATGGGCTACACGTCGGTCGACCCGGACACGTGGAATGAGCTGTTGCAAGACCTCAGAGAGCGTTTCACCGCCTCAAAGTACCATCTGCTCGAACACAATTGCAATACATTTACGAACGAATGCATGCAGATCCTGACTGGCCGCGAGATCCCTGCACGCATCACCAACCTCCCAGCCGACTTTCTATCCACACCGTTCGGAATGATGATGCGTCCGCAGATCGACGCCATGTTCCGGCCAGCAAACACGAATCACCTTCCCGTCGCACCTACCACTGCAGGACCCGGGCCTAGCTCTGCGCTTTTGAATGTGGTGGCAAATCGAGCATTTGCCGGCAACATGGATGACAAACAGCATGTCCCTACGCCACCTGCTGCAACCGAAAAGAATCTGCGAAGTTGCACGAGCGATGCCTCTTCTTTTTCTATGCCTCCTGTAGCGGTGCATCCGCACGACAAGATCCAGCTCGCCTCGTATGCCGACAGCAGCGAAGCAACGTGGACACGACCCAGCCGATGGGATGCGAAACTGAATTATCGTACAGTATTATCGCGCATTGACGCGGCCATCTCAGCTTGCCCCGCAGCTGCTACATCTTTCTCCATCAAAGCCGAACTGCAAGACGCGGAGCGCATATACCGCTCCTCCGTCATTCCTGCGCTCGAACGCGCTGCTCTTTCTTCGACAGCAATCAGCTTAGATTCGAATCGCCTCGCGGACCTACAACGCGCCAACGCAACCCTTAGCACGCACTTCTCCACCATGGCGATTTTCCCGCTTGTCGAACTAGTGCGCAGCGTAGCTCTCACTACTCCCGACACGCTAGCATGGACGAGCGTTTCGCGGACAGAAGTGGCGTTCGGAAAGCATCTGGCCGAGCTGTTGCACGACAAGCCCAAGAACCAGGACGGCTCGCTTAAAGGCGTTAAAGTGCTGCAGAGCGGGCTGCGCATGATAGCCAACGGATTCTCGCATACAGGAGCGACATTGCCCAATGCAGCATTGCCTCTTCCAAGTGCACGCTCTTTAATCGTAGAAGGTGTGCTGCATCCGCATGGGGATGTGCGTGAAGCTGCCGCGTCCGCTATCTGGAACATGTGCTTGCTGAATGAAACGCAACGCGGTCAGCTGCTCGACGCTGAAGCAGTGTCCGAACTATGCTGCGCCTTAATCGAAGCGGTCAAATCCGAGGACATGTCAGCGTTGGCGTCGGCGAAGCTCTTGGCATTATTGCTACGAGCGCTGATCAAATTGCTCCACAAGAGTCTGTACTGGGAGGAGACGCTAGACCAGCTTCTGCAGGTATTGGAGCTGGATACTATCTTGGCGGGCAAGGTGGCACTCTTGAACAAACTAGATGGCGACGAGCAAAGGAGCCAGTTGCAGCATTTGATTACAGATATACGAGCTCTATACGCGAATTCATGATGAGTTCTTGCTCCGCTTCAGGAGCATCTCATGCGGGCTCTCGGCCAGTTATCATGACATGCCCACCGTGAAGCTTCCTTGCGGCGACTTCCTCGCGTCCCAACCTCTGTATTTCGCTACTGTTGCCGTCAGCGCCGCCGAGCACATGATCCGGCACTCGGTTCGCCCAACCTGAGCCTTTGATTCGTTCATGGAATGGCGGCAGCCCAAGGGAGAGCCGGCTGCTTCTGGTATTGTGTTCGGTCTCATTGTGTGGCGCCTTTGCTGTCTGCTTCATTGTCGCTGTATTGTTGGTGTTTCCAGGAGATCCGCACGCGATACGACGACGCCGCTCGAGCGCTGCGATCTTGCGCTTCTCGTTATTGGTTGGGCCTGGCGCTCGACCTGGTTGTCCATAGATCTTGAGAAGCAGAGTATCATTCGATTTTCGATGAGAGCGGGAGGCTGCAGGCTCTTGCTGTTCTCTAGATTTGCCAGGTGGGAACAGAGCCCGCCTTGCGCGCTGGATTCCACGCTCCAGGGTCTCAGGTAGGGGACCTGTAGGTTGCAGTGAAGCTTGCAACAAAGAGTCACAGGCCATCACTTTTGAATTGCTCGTTCTCTTTCCCTTCTTCCCTCCTTCATCGCTAGTAGTGCCAGTGGCGCTGCTGGAGTGGGTACCATGTGGAACATCAGCTACTCGCAGCAAGGACGCTTCTTGTTGAATCCGACGTGAGACGAGGTCTGCAAGATTACCCGCCTTGCGACGCTGACGCTGCGGTATCCGATTCTTGCTTGTTCTCCCTTCAGTGTGATGAGCGGTCGGTGCAGTAGCAGCAGCACCTAGGCCGAAGACTGGGAGACCCTCCGTTTGCGTGGGTTTGATATGGGCGTGCGCTCCAGCGACATGCACTGACGTGCCACTGGTCGGCTGAACGGAGCCCACATCTGTTTCCATGCCCATCTCGGGGATTTCCTGATTCTCAGCTTGTGCCTGCGGTCCTTCTGTTCCTTCGTCTGCTGTCTCTCCACGGTCGAATTCAAAGGCGCATCCGTTAGCATCATCGCTGCGACGGTTCTGACTACAGCTGCTCGTGGCTCCATCCATGACTGTGCCGGCAGGCGGTGCAGGTAAGCGTCGCTTGAAGCCGCAGTGCGCGCAAGTATGCTGCACGACGCTTCCATGCGCCTTCGATTCGTTGACGCGCACTTCGTCTGTGATGCCTGGTAGTAGCAGAGTGTCACATCGTTTGCAAATTGACCGTTTGATTGAGGGATCCCTGTGAGGTAAGAAAAGTAAAGGGAGCCATTGAGAGGCACAGGTTCTGCGTCAGAGGAACATCATATCGCTGATAAATGACATGAATAGACTGACAAGGAGATAACAGCTTTCCGAGCCAGCGCTTTCATCTCGCCGACACGCCTTCGAGCTAGCTCGGCCAAGTGATCGCTCGTCGCATCATACTTGTGTGTCTTCGATTGTGCCGCATTTTCTCCATGACTATCTTTGTGCTCCACTTTTTTGGGAGCTGTCGGATTCGCACGGTACATGAAGGCCTGCAGAGTGAGCACCATGGCGGACTGCAGCATGTTATTGAGCGTGCTGAACGCATCGAAATTTGGTGCTGTCTTGGGTATTGGCGGCTCCTGCAGCGCTTTAGTATTTTCCATGTTTTGATTTGCTTTTGCTTTGCCCTTCCCCTTGCCACCCTTAGCATCGCTTGCCTCACGTTGGCGACCGGGCGTACCGCGATCATGTCCTTTTCTTCGGCTTTCCTTTCGCTGATCTGACGCGAGAGCAGACAAAGTTTGGGTTCTTTCAAGCGAAGTAGGAGCTGAACCTCCTCCTTCTTGAATCATTCCAGAACCTGGCGCTAAAGCGACATGCGTGGGCTGCTGTCGATCATTCCAGTTGTCATCATCATCCAGTTCTGTGCCCACAGCAGCAGCTTCTGCTTGCCGCCCTCCACCTGCGCCGCCAGTGACAGCAGCGCCATCGACGGCTTGCTCGCCATACTTCCTTTTGCGACCCATGATACCAACGCAGTTCAGCTCTCTCCTGGAATGCGCATTCTGTACGGCACCAAGCTTTACCTCTGTTGGGCCGTCCAGATAGCAACGCTAACAAGGCAATGCGTGTCGTTAAAGGATCCTTATATCATACGCTTGCCATAGTGCGCGAGCAGCGAGAGCGATGCTGATGGAGATGTGCTATTCGGTGCAAGTCGTTCCTCCCCACGGCCTGCGAATTTTTTTCGGAGGATTTCCTCTGACCTCTCATTGTTCGGCTGCTATAAAATACACCATGGTATCAGCCTCATCGTGTGCAATCCCAGAGTGTGTGTTCGTCTTGCGTACAACGAGCACGATCTCCCCGTGTCCTCACCTGACAGTGTAGGAACAACAGTACCGCCTTTTCAATTAGCAACCATGGGCACCGCTGCTGGGTTCTCTGCCTCCAAGGGCAAGGCAAAAGCCACCGGCTCTATTGGTGCACCGTCGTCCAAGGCTCCGTCTCGCAAGTCAAAGGCGAGCTGGCGCAAAGCAATCGACCTCACCGATGTGGACGAGCACCTCGAGTCGCAGCGATTACAGGAGCGCCTCATTGGCCCCTCTTCCACCAGCAACTCTGCTGCCGGTTCGCTCTTCACTCTCGACCGTACCGGCGATGAGCAGGTTGCAAAACAGATCCAAAAGAGAGAAAAGGCCGGCAAGCGTCCGCTGAAGAGCTTGCAGATCCTTCAGGAGCGCTCCGCTGTACCTCCCGTTCAGGCACGTGCCCGTGCTGGTCTCCCTGCTTCTCGATCGTCCACCAGTAGCAGCGCTGCAGAGGAACGCCTTCGAAGAGCAGGTTTGACGTCTAAAGCTGCCAAAGACCGGCTGCGCCGTCTGGCACACAAGAAAGTGCGCGGTCCTCTTGGAGTGCTCGTTGAGGGCGAGCAGTCACGATTGCAAGATGTTGAAGGTCTGACAGTTCTCGCAGACAGAGACGTCTGGAGTGGCCAAACTGGTGCGAAGAAGGCTGGCAAGCGCAAGGCGAGCGACGAGGGACCGGACGACAATGAATGGATACAGGTGCAACATAACAAGCAACAGGCAGCTGTCAAGATTCCCAAGACGCTCTCCGCCCACACACTCCCCTCTACCGGCTCTGCAGCTGATCGGGTCTCCAAGAACCCCACCTCTCACGCGATAGTCTCCCTATCCCGCACGCTCCCTGCCGTTCCCTTGCCGCATCCGGGGACGTCCTACAACCCAGACGTAGAAACACATGAAGAGCTTCTCCATCGGGCGTTTGAGGTGGAGAAGGCGAAAGAATTGGACGAGGAGGCTCGACGGCGATTCAAGAAGCGCTGGGAGGAGCTGAGGCAAATCGAACGGGACGATATTATCGCTGATGAGAAGGAAATTAACAAGAGCTGGAATGGCATGAAGTTGGATGTCTCCGACGACGACGACGACGATAGTGGAGAGTCGAAAGCCAGCGCAGACGAGGGCGCCGTGGAGGCGTCTACGACGGCTGTCGCAGCCGGAACAGAAGCGGTAGAAGCAAAGAAAGACCCAAAGCGCAAGACGCAAGCGAAGCGTTCGCGTGCCTTGCGTGCAAAGGAGGAGGCGCGCCTTGCCCTTGAACGCAAGCGGACCAAACACCTTGCGCATCTCCTCACACAAGCGCCCTCATTGCGCAAGCAGCTGGACGCCATGCAGCGCGCACGCCTCACAGCCTCGCTCTCGCGGCGCAAAGCGAAGGAAGAGCACATCGCGCAGCACGGCCTGCAGGGCCGACGCATCGGCAAGTCTGTCGTCCCCGCCAATCTCGAAGTCAACAAGAGCAACGTGCAGCTCGGCGAGGATCTGACGGAAAACCTGCGTGGGCTTAAGACCGAAGGCAACCTCTTCCGTGACCGCTTCCAGCGCATGCAGGCGCGCGCACTTGTCGAGCCTCGCGCGCCCGTCATCGCAAAGAAGAAGCTTGGCAAGAGGGGCGAGAAGGAGTACGAGAGGCATTCGTACAAGCAATTCGTTTGAATGCGGCAGGGCCTAGCACAGCATGTACACTAAATGACGGACTGACTCAGCTATAAGTGCTTGTCACAAATACTGTGTAAGACTACAGGGAAAGTGTTCATTGGGAAGCCTGTTAACCCGATCCAAAAATACGGTATCTTCGCCAAATGTCAACAAGAGAAAATCCACAAAGACTGGACCCAATCTTGGTGCCCGCAAAGCAAGTCATGCTCGAGGCCCAGGTGAAAGGGATGGATAAAAGAAACAATGAACGAACGATAGACCCCTTGACTTGTTGCCCGCATGTGCCTTGAATAGATTGAAAGTGCTGCGATGGGGGGAAGAGGTTGCATGCATGGGATTGACATAGGACTGGCGGATGATAGGAGGATGGTGGTCGATGATCGATGGGCAAGGCGACGAGATGGTCGAAACGTGCTGTTTGCTGGATAATAGTGGTGTTCGTCTTTGTGGTTGTTTGTTGCACCATACAGAGACAGAAGTCTGAACAAACCTGCGACGAGGCTCGGCTCGGGAGCGGAACGAGACGAAATGCAATGCTAGCGAGCCATGATGCAATGTGGAGGGAGCGCAATCAAAAGTCGACACCAAGCAACAGCTGACCCGACGGACCGCGCTCGAGCGACTGCAGTTGACGCGTCGACCAGTCATCGCTGCGAAGTCGCGCAAGCAAACTAGCCTCGTTGGCCGACAAGGAAGCGCTGGCAGCGTGTCGCTGACTGAGGAAACGCGCATTGCTGCTGCTGCTGCCGTTACCAGCGCTGTCTGCCGTGCGCGGGCGGAGTAGCGCTGTCTCCCTTCGTCCAGAGGAAGGAGCAGTCGACGGGCGCGGGCCTCCGGAACTGGAGCGCATGATGCGCGGCGGTGGCGCGACGAGCGAGCCAAGCGGTTCTACACCTGCGGTACTGGCGGAGCCGGTGCCTGAGCCTGCAGCAGCAGTTGCAGGCCGGCGACGTGAGGCGTTGGTGCTTCCGCGTGAGGCCGTAGTGGCGGATTCATAGATGGGTGCAGCGGCCGCGAGACCTCCGACGGCTGGCGGCATGACACCTGGGCGTTTGCGAACGACGGCTGGCGCTCGCGCGGAGAGGTCGGCCGCGGATGAGGCATCACAGATCGACCGTCCATCGTCAGATGACAGATCCGATATGCCGACCGGTGCTGCTGCTGCTGATGTGAGTTGCTGCTGATCGTCATTCTGTGACATGTCTTCCTCAACAATCGTTTCGTCGGCGGGTTGCGCATAGCGCGCATTAGCTAACGCCGACAATGCGTTGGCCGGGAGGCCGCCATCGATGAAGCGCCTTATCCCAAGCGACTGCGACGCGTGCACGTCGTGGTCCGCCTGGCTGTATTCGGGCAGGCGGTCCGGCGAGTTGACGGCGGTGACAGTGGAAGAGGGTGAGATAGGCGATTGAGGGTTATTGCTGTTGTCGGCGCGGAGCGGGGTCAAGCCGGCGTGGGTAACCTGGCGCATCTCCTTTTGATCCATGGGCGGTGTGCGTGCGCTGTGGCCCGGACCGGTACGTGAGACAGCCGAGGAGGAGCTATTGCGGCGAGGCGAGAGCGCAAAGCTCTCAGAGTGGTAGTACTCGCCCTGTTTGCCACGCTGCTGCTGCTTGCTGCGGTTACCCCAGCGCGTGGAAAAGCCGCCCTTGTTGCTACCACCGCTCCCACCGCCAATATTGTGACCAGAAGCGTGATCGTCGGCGCCATAGTCATCCTCGTCGCCGTATTTCTTCTCATCGACTTGGAGGTAGCTAATGTCGTGCGAGATAACGCTGTGCGTTTTGCGGCTTTGGTGGTCGGACGCGCGTTCTTCGGCCTCCTGCATCAAGCTGGATGGGTAACGGCGGCGGAGCTCAATGACGACCTCGTGCTCAAAGTCGTCCGCCTGACGACCGCGGAGAAGCATCATCTGCGATTTGGAAAAGAGCGTGTATGGTGTAAAGACAAACGGAGTGCCGTTACCGGGGCGGTCCGTCGGCACCGTCTCAGCGGCAGCTGCGTTGACCAGCTCCGAGTACGAGTTGGGGCTTACGCGCGCCTCGGGCAAGACGGCCTGGATCAGGATCATCTCTGCCGGGGCCGTCGAGTCGTCGAGCGTCGACGGCACCTCGAGCACCTCAGCGCTGATGCGGGCTGTCTGCGCGATGCGCGGGTAGAAGCGGACCGAGTTGTGCAGCGCGTCGAGCGCAATAAAGAGCGCCGTCTGGAACTGTATCATCAGCTCGACATTCTCATCGTCGGTCGCGGCAATGTCGCCTTTGGCATCCTGCTGTTGTGCGGTGGCAAGGCCGTTCACGTAACGCCGCTGCTCGCCTGAACGGATCGATTCGCGCTCGCACACCTTCATCGCCTCCTCCATCGTCATCTGGTCGAGCATGCGGAGGAAGACGCGCATATCGGGTGTGATCTTAGCAACGTCCGGCAGCCGGTACGCGGGGATCTGATGGCGGGCAAAGTTGTACACAAGCACGTCGAGGCCTCCCTGTCTGCTCGTAGATGGACGGACGCCAAAGAGGCCTGCATATACGCCGCCAGGTTGGACGACAGGGCGCGTGCCGCGCTTGGCGTACAAGCGCAGCGAGTCGAGCATCACTTCCATCTCGGGCTTGGTCACCGCGACGCGGTCAGCGAGCACGCCAGCGAGGAAGCGCGTCTCGGTCATGCGGTAGCCACGCTGGCGATACTTTTCAGCATTCTCCGCGGCGTCCTTGGCGCCGCTGCTGCCAGGAAGCTCGCGGACGAGGAAAAGCATCAAGCCTTCCTCCTCGTTCTCGCCGTCGCCAAAGATGCTGGGGACATGGCCGTTGATCGAGCTCTCATCGTCAAAGCGCTCGAGCGTCTCGCGATGCGGCTTGAACTCGTGGCCATTGTTGGCCGCCTGCAGTGCCACCTTGCGCGTGCCTGTGGGGAAGACGCGGTCGTACAGGACGCCAATCTGCTGCAGGGGGATGTCGAGCTCAAAGCTTAGGTGGTTGGCCGCGTCAATGAAGCGGTCGCGGAACTCGGCGAGGGCAGCGGGGCCCTTGTTGGGCATGCTGCTAAGCGCGTCGATGCTGCGACGGCTCTTGTTGAGAGCCTTGACTTTGAAGAGACCGGCGCCGCCGCCGGAGTGGCGTTGCGATGCGCGGCGCTGCTCCTCTTGGTCCTTGGCGAAGAAAAAGGCGGTGATGGCGCGAAGGAATGGCGCGACAATGTTCCAGTCCCACGAGATGGAATAAAGCCACTGGAACGTCGGCTGGCGGTTGTCGAGATAATCGAGCATGTCCTTAATCTGGATCTGCGTTTCGATGACCATCATGGGCATGGTTCCGTCCTGCTTGACCAGCAGACGGCCCTGCTTGTCAAACGTGGCCGAGCAGACGACGACTTTACGCGCCTTGTTGCGCGCATCGCGCGCCGTGAGCACGTCCGAGACGGGGATGAAGGTCGAAAAGACAATGATGGCAAAGCACATGACGCCAATGGCGATCGTTACGACGTTGCTCTGGTAGCTTCCCGTGCTGAGGATGCCGGGGACCGCCGTCGGGTCAGGCGGGACATAGTACGACGTTCCGGCGGCGCCTAGGTAGTGCATGCCCGAGACGCCTGCACCGAGGATAGTTGCGCACACGAGCCGCTTCCACCAGCTGTCCTCCCACTGCGCGCGGAAGCGGAAGAACGAGAAGAGCGCAATCGTGGCGGCGACACAGCCGAGCAGGATGGAGAACGAAGTGTGAATGGGATTGTACGTGACGACAAAGTTGGCCTTGAATGAGGCCGAATAGTGCATTAGAGAGACGATCAGGCCGGTAATCACGCCGGAGAGACAGACGCGCCACATCGAAAATGAGACGACATCGTCGACAAAAAAGAAGGCAATGACGAGCGAGATGGTCGGAACGAATAGACTGAACACCGTGAAGCCGGGGCTGAACTGGACATACCAGCTCACGTTGGGGATCGGCCGGAGGGAAAAGTGCATGCCGATAAAGTGCTGCGGGAGTCATGAGACGAGATGGTTTAGCACACTTTTTCATAATGCAGGCTCACCACTCTACGGTCATGCTTGCACTCACCATGCCCCAGATTCCGACACACGCCATGACTGCAGCAGGGTGGAACAGTGCATGGCACGGGTACGGTAATAGCGTCAGCGGAGGAACAGATACGACGGCATCGCGGTCAACTCACCCGAGGCAGCCATGACCAGAAGAGTAATGTTGCGCGCGCCTTTGTTGCTCGTGCGCTTGCCGAGCAGCAACAGGGTTGAATACGAACCGAGAATGGCGACTGCGATGGACGCGACGATGATTCCGGGGTTGTAGACTTGAGGGATCGCATGCACCGTGTAGTACAAAGCTACATCTGTGAGGTCTGCCCGTGCCGAGTACACACAATGTGAAGAAAGTTGGGAGAGAAGGAGCGTGACCGTCAGCTCTAATCGGCAAAACTCGCTTGAGGCTGCTGTACTCACTGCTGGAGTGGAGATATGCATCTGAGACGGTTGTTGTGCCCTCCCCAGCTCGGACCCATACCGGGCTGGCGAGGGCCCCTGTAACCAGATCTAAAGGTGATCGGGCCATGGTGGAGAGCGCTTGCAAGGATCGGCGGCAAAGGCAGGCGAGCGAACAGGCCGTAGTCCAACGTTGCTAGCTAGCCAGCTCCTCAGCTGGCATGCGGTCGGACGACGAGGTGCGGCTTGAATGGCGTGAGGTGGATGTATGCGCGTAAATAGGAGGGGGAGTAGAGAAGACGTGGGTGGAGAGGGAAGGAAAAATGAAAAAGATGCAACGACGACGAGAGGTGGTTCGAAGGAGATGATATCGAATAGGACAACGATAATGATGAGGAGGTCGCTGCCGAGGGAGCGCCCTTTCAGTTTCCTGATTGTTGCTGTGCTATCTTTAAGCAGGTTGCTGAGTAAACACCACGAGTCTCAGCGAGTCAGTGGGGTCTTGACGAATGAGGAAACGATGCAAGAGCACCACAGGAAGTGTGGCTTCTGACCAATTCGCCGAAAGAGTAGTGGTAGTAATAGTAATCGTAGTAGAAGAAAAAGTGCGCAGGCTCTGCCGCAGAACACACGGTGCGAAACGTGGGTGGGAGGGATATTCCGATCGCTCCTACCACTCTCTGACGGCGATACAAACTAGGCGACGGGGAAGATGATGTGATCCAACCGATGGCAAGCAAACGAAAGCGAAAGCCAGAGCAGCCAGCCATTCCAGATCGAGGAAGAGGGAGTGGGTGAGGAGAACAGACGGGCCTGGGGCAGCGAGACAGCACCACACAGCAGACACCACCGCCCGCGTTCACCGTGTCCCATGACCCTGTGGCTGACAGGCGATGGCCATTTTTCTCTGTTGACATCTTAAAGTCACACTGTCTCCCCCGCCCCCTCGCAGCAGTCCACCCGTGATTCCCCTGCTGCAGCACAGTCTCTAGCGCGAATGGGAGAAACCGCCAAGAGTATGTGATTGAGAGGATGAGTATGTATGCATGGCACAGTGGACAGGGAGAGTGGCGGAGAGCAGAGATGAGATGATGTGGCTTGCAGCATTCAAGGGGGCGCACGCCCTGCCCCGGCGCCCCAGGGGTGGGAGGGATGGGGTGGAAAAGCTCCTCGGCTCCCCCTCCCGCGGCCGAGCGCAGCACAAATTGACATATTACAGAAACACCCCCCGGTCGGTTGGCATTTGCACGTTTGACTAAAAGGGAAAGAACAGCAAAGCAATCTCCTATCTTTCATCCAGTCATCCCGTCTCAGACTCCCTGCATCTCTTCCACCCCCTTTCCTCTCCTCGATCATTCTCTTTTTGGGCGTGTTGCCAGTCCCTTTTCTGCCGCACTAAGCCGCAAGTCTGCCACGCGTCAGATCGTCGCGCGGTTCTTGAATCCACAAAAGTGGATGGGATTGCATAGTCCCTTCTCATCTCTGTCTTCTATTTCCTGCACCGAGCGCGTTGTTGAGATACTGTCAAATAGGAGGACGATGCGGCTACAACTCTCTGTACATTCACAGTGTGCAGCATCATGAGCGCATGCATCGTTGACACAACTCAAACTCTTTTTCGCTCAACATGCAGACACGGACGAAAGGGAGTTTTCGCTGCGGGCACTAGCGCGGCAATAAGGTTTGAAAATAAGCAGTATTGCCTCTTGTGTGGCGCATTTCTCACAGGTTCCTCGACAAAAATAGCAGAACAACAAAGAGAGAGAAACGGCAGGCGCTGTACATTGCTCTGTCCACTATACCCGCCACTTAGGTGCTCGCATGCAGTGCCGAAAAAGAAAGTCAGAAAAGACATTGCATCACTCTACAACCTGCTGCAATAGACTGCAAAGTGCAAGCAGCCAATAACTGCTCGGTTCTGGGTCGCTCAGGTGAATTCATATGTACAGACAACCAGATTGCAAAGGGGAAGAGTGCGAAATGTTTGAGATATAATAGTAACGATTTCTGTATACTCTTATCTCATATAATTCAAACCCAAAGCCGCTCAGAATCCGAAAAGGGGAAAACGCCCTCGTTTCGTTTCCATGGGACCTGTCGCGGCCGTGCATAATGCATAGAAACAAGCACACCAAACACGCGTGGTGGCCCTTATGTACAAGTTTCATCAGTACAGTTTAACATGCATGCAAAGCTTCATCCATGCATAGTCGCATAAACTCGTTCACACAGGGCATATGTTGTATCGTCGATGAAGATAGCTTTCCTTTCTGGGGTGCTTGGGCCTTTCTGTTTCCGTTCAGTAATGCGTTGGACCGCGTTAACCCATCACTGGCTGGACTGGGCCAAAGCAAGTCTGAGGGAGGTGAGACCGAGAGTATGATACTGAATCGATGACATTTTACATTTCGCATTTAGCATTGATCCTAGGTATATGTATACCATATATATGCATACAAATGTCTGTGCATACATACTCTCGACTAGCAGAGAGTCTGAGACACTGAAGCCTGATATCTGTGTACATTGAATGCAGGGTTGGAAGCCGGAAGAAGGTGCCCTGGCGTGGCTGGTGAGGCGACGAGAGGGGGTGGCAACTCGCGTTTCGCAAAAGGGGTTGCGGCCACAAGCTACGAGCGACAGCTGAAGACTCGAACAGAGTCAAAGACTCGAACAGAGTCAACATGACCTTGCAACCTCACGTTGTACTCCAAGCCCACCCTTCCTCCACCCTCCCCTTTCCGACCTCTGCAGTCCGCGCGTTTCTTATTTTAGATTTCTCACGTCTGGATCCCTGATCATGCAGCAGCAGCGAGGTGCATCAAGGAACAGTGTGTTCATTTTGCTCAATCCGCTGGAGCCTGGAAGCTGGGCTGGTTTGAATTCTGTTTTTTGGTAGCCACTGGGATCGACCCAAGGGGCCACGATGCAGGACGCCACAATGGCGTGCCCATCCAAACCCAATCATGACTTTGCTAGTCCCCTCCCTCTCGTTATTGTCGGGTGACACACCGCGCGACGCGACGCGATTGGGCGCAACAGCGAGAAGCGTGACTGCACAGCTTTTCGCCGTCAACTTCCAGGCTTAGCAGTTTGGTCGGAAGGGTTCATCGATCTTCTGTAACCGGATCAAGCGAGCTGCAAGCGGCACAAGCCAATTTGAATATGTATAGCATCACCACCAGTGTCATCAGTCAACATGCCAACACTGGACAAGGCAAGTGAAGACCCTCTGCATCGTCTGGGGGAGTGGGGAAGCAGGTCTGCTTGCGCTTGGCCGTGGCCGCGTCGTACCCTGTTGCAGCGCTCCCCAACGGGCGTATCGCTCGGCGCACCTATCGCAGCTGACCGACGGCAGCTCTGCTCAGCCTGTAGATGGCAGACAAGAAGATCCATTCACCCCGCTCTCTCGCGCTTGCACTCGCAGGCGCTCGTTCCACGAGTGTCGAGCAGCTCAAGCGCTGCGCGAGGAGATGTATGCACATACACATATACATCTTTCTCCAGCGTTCAGGCCGTGTTGCGCAAGACGCTGGAAGACTCGTTGCATTAGGCACGATATGGTCTGCGGAAGGTCTGCACTCTCTGCTGTGCGCTTGCATGTGTACACACTGCAAGAGCAACGCTCGGACTTGCCGTGATACGCGCACCTTCTAGCCGCTACCTCGTTGTCAGTCAACCGCCTTTGGCAGCCTTCAACGCCGCCATACGCGCCTTCCTCTCCTCTCTCTGTCTCTGCATCTCTGCGCGCTTCTCCTCCTTCGTGAGCACCTTGACTGCTGGCGCTGGCGCCGGCGCCGATACGGGCACCTCTTCCAACACATCATCGAGCGTTCCCCAATCGTGCTCTGCGACTGCTGGCTCCGCTGTGGCTTCCCCCTCTTCTTCGCCTGCCGGGGGTGTTGGCATCGGTGACGGTACGTGTGCTTCGAGAGTTGCAATCAGCGGCGCCGGGTCGATGAACGCCGCAACCGTCAGCTGCATCGAGTCGCTCATGCCTGCGGCCGCCGCACCATCTCCACTGTCTGGCGCGCCGCCACAGCCCGTGTCCCAGCTGTCCCCCCACGCATGCTCATCCTCTGCGGGCGCCTGCTGCACAGCCAGCGCCTTGCGATGGATCCTGCTGCTCAACGGAGCTGCCGCTGCTGCATTCTCCTGCAGAATCGTGTTCGCCAGGCTTACCTTCTTCCCAGCACCGAGGGCGAGCTTCTTGGAGCCGCCAAGAATGCCAGGCAAATTCGCTCTTGCAGCAGATGCACCTGCAGCACATCGCTCGTCCATTGCCTCCCACTCTCCCGCGTCCTCTGACGGGTCGGGAGAGAACACCGTAGTAGACGCCGCAGATGAGGACGCCGCGCTGCTGTGGGCCTTGAAGCCGTTGGCGCGCTGCGGCGAAATGGGCAGCACTGGCGCTGCAGCAGATGATGCAGCTGCCGGTGTCAGCGTGGCGGAACCGCGCAGAGCGCCAGGCCTGTTGCCATCCATGCTCGTGTTCTGCAGCTCGGATGCGGAAGTCTGCTTGCTGAACTGCGACATGGCGGACGACATAGCCCAGCCGGCCAGGACGGACGCGGCGTTCGTCGCGCTCGCCGCCGTCGGATTGAGCCGCAGCGACGCAACCGCCTGCGCTGCACTGCTGACATCCGTGCCTTCACCATCGGGCGGGAGCGCTGTCTCGGGCAGCGTCGCTGCGACCTCGCGCACGCGCTTGAGGAATACATCCACTGCCTTGTTCGCTTGATCGCGCACAATCTTTTCTCGGTCCATCAGGCATGGCATTGCAGCGGGCAGCACCTGTCGTGCTAGGTCCTCCGCATCGAACGCATCGCCCGTCGCGATGAGCGCCATGAGGCCGGCGACGCGCGCGTGCACGAATGTGTCCTTCAGCGAGCGTGCGAATGCAGGGACAAGGACCGTCTTCTTGGTGTTGTTGGACAGGAAAGGCACCAGCCGCCCGATCAAAATGGTGGTGTTCGTTCGAATGCTGGGCTCCGAGTCCGTTTGCGTCTTAGCGAGGACTCTGAGGAGCTCATTGTTGAGGATTCTGTCGCTCAGTTTAGGCGCCAGCGGGAGAATTGACTTGAGCGTCGCCTCTCTGATGGCCGCCACTGAGTCGCAGAGCCCATTGATTAGTTTCGGCCAGATCTTTTCGACGACCATCTTGTTGTCCAGTCGATCTGAGTAGGCGTCAAGGTTATCCAGCAGTGTCATGCGCATCCCTCTATCTGGGCTCATGTACGCTGTCTCGATCGCTGGCGCCATGAGGACCCGCCACTCAGTGTCCGACATCGACTTAGCCAAACGTAGACAGAGAGGAATCAATTTGGACCCTTGGAACAAACTTGGTGTCGTGCTCTGCGGATTCGGTTGGAATGACAGAGCGTTCAATAGCACGGGGAGGACCTTGTACTGAACGAATGGTGCAGGCAGAGCCTCGGGTGATGACTCAAGCATCCTGTCGAGAGCAAAGACAGACGCAGATGATCAGCAGCTGCGCGCTCTCGAACGCGCACAGACGAATGGCTATCGCAGTACACTTACCTGACAATGGCGCCTCTTTCGCTTTCCGCTGCCAGCATGAAATTGTCTATCCCAGCTGCGACCTGCACAAGCCTGTTCGTCACGAAGTATCCGCCTTCCGCCTGACCCTGCTCGAGGAATTGCGTGGTGGAGGCTCTTGTCTTAGCATTAGGCGTCAACATGCGCTTGAACATGCTGTAAAAAGGCGCGGGGACCTTGCCTTGTGCTGGCACACCTGCTGTTGGCGGCAGGGTGCCATTGTAAGCCTCAAACCCGGCTATCGCCAAACCGTAGGAGTCAATCACATAAGCAGGCATCCCTATCAGCGCCTTGCACCCCCCCTGCCGCGCTTCAGGTGGCAATATTCGCGCTGCGTCGGGTAGCAGGTTCCCCATTATATAGAACACTCCTTGGTCCTCCTTGGTTGACGTCAGCGTCTCGAAACCTCCGATCTTCCACTCTCCTGAAGAGGCGATGAACATGCTCTCCACACGCACATTCCCGTGTATTGAGTTTGCATCGACATTGATGAATTTTAGTGCGTTTGCGATTCGGCTCAGACCCCATCCGACCCATTCGCTCTGCGACGGAAGCTCTTCCTCCAGCATGTCCGCCAATGGCTTGACGACCTCCACAGCAATGTAGACAGCATTCTGTGTCTCTACACTGTCATAGAAGCGCAGCACATCCGGGTGCCGCATGATCCTGAGCTTGCGTGCGGCATTCTGTGCGAGGGGCAGCAAGGCGCGGCGCGGACTGTGGGCCGGCTGAGTGGCATCAAAGATGAGGATGCTAACTGCGCTGCCATCGTCACGCTTGCTTCCAGCGTGCAAGGACCAGATGGTCTTGCCTTCGAAGCGGGTATTCTTTTCGCCGATGTTGAAGTTGGGGAACGGCCCGCCGGTCTGCGCCAATACCGCCGACGTTAAAGACTTGAGGTACTCCATCTTGCCGAAGGCGATCGCGTGGTCCGCCTATGGGCAGGTATAACAAGCTAGTGGCCGTCTCTTCCCCGCCCTTTCCCGCCCAGGGAATTCACCGTGCCTATTGAAGACGCCCCTAGCTCCTTCGCTCGCATCAAGGGATGTAGCACTGAGTTGATCAACCTGGAGGTACTTGAGGGCAATACTGATTAGCAAACATGTTGGTCGATGGTGCGGCGCTTCCCTCCTGTTTTGGATATATCTCGTAAAATAAAATAGACGTCACAAGACGCCGGCGGCCGAAAGACGCGCAAAAGAAGTCACCGAACAAATGCCGCCGCCCTGCTGATCTCCATCTCATCTATTCCCGGCGAGGGATGAGAAGCGAGAAGAGGGGAGAGAGCAACTAGAGTAGACCAAGTGGTGGTAATAAAGAATAAAGAATAAGGAACACGCCGTACGTATGTCGTAGAGTCGTGCGCAACCGTGCTGGCGCATTGCTTTCTCCCAGGAGCAAGCCAGTTAACCAAAGCATGCACCAATCAATATTCGGTATTCTGTATTAAAGTACTCAGTATTGCTCCTCTAACGCGGGCACTGATCCTCCATCCCCTCACCCATTCGAGCCGGGTTGCGCATCCCGCACCCCTCTGCTCCTTGGAGTTGCTACGAAAGCCCCGAGCGACGCAAAGGATGGGCCAGCCCCGGTTGCGTAGGCCGTGAGCTCAACAAATATGGATCAGCGGAAAGCACCTCCATCAGCCACGAGATCAAACAGCGACTCCAGTGGCAGGGCGAACGACGCGATGGTCCCAGTCGAGAATGACAATCCAATGCGAGCGCCAAGTGCAGCATCCATGCTGTTGCAAGCGTCGCCCGCGGCCAAAGGCGCCTCCCACCGACAGCAAGCGCTGAAGGCGAGTGGCAATCATGCCGCTCCGGTGATCGCCAATGGGCATCATGCGGCCATTCCGCAAGGTCAGGCAGGGCCCTCCAAGGTGGCTTTGAGCTCGCAATCACCTACATCCAGCTCGAATTCAGGCATCGCCGGGCTTCCGGTGCGATCACCAGCCACTGCTTCTACTACTTCTGCAATGGCACCAAGCCCAGCGCTGCACCAACTGCAATACCAGCTACAGCAACAGCAGCAGGGCAGTCGGAAGTACGTGCCTCCGCTGAGTGCACGGGCCATGGAGAAGCGACCCATGCTCGACTTGCAAATCCCGCTGGAGAGGTTAGAAGCCGAAGTACAGCATGAGCCCGAGGGCCTTATACCATTGACCGACGTGGTCACGAGACTGGCGAACTATGGCTACGAGAGCTTGCAGAATTTGGGAGAAACGTGAGCTGTCGGCCGTCCCATGGAATATCTGCGAGTGCAATGATGCCGACTGCTCACTTCCCCTCTTGGCCAGCATGAGCTCCCTCTCAGGTGAACAGCGTCGAAGCAAGATCTACAACACGGCTCTCGAGGCCCGCCGACAATTCATCAAGCTGCTAGTGCTTTCCATATGGAGCAGCAAGGCCCCAGGCATCATTAGAACGAGGGTTGGTCACTCCACGCATGTGATGGCTTCCATGTGATGCTCACGCTAGATGCAAACCCACCCTTGCAGGATCTGATTGGCCTAGTTAACGAGCAATTCAATCAGAGCAACGACGTTGTTCAAGAGTTGACTGCGATTCGGCGATCGCTTCCCAATTCAAGGTGCGTGCGAGGCAGATCATCAGCACACACACCATCCCACTGATGCCCGTCGCACACCTTTTTTTAAACCAGAGCCCGCCAATACGATCTGGAAACTGCGGCAGATGTCCTGAATACAGGCACGTACTCTCGTGCACCTCATTCAGTCGGAGGGTTCTACGAAGTCCAAAGAGAATACACTGATGCAGAGGCGAAGCAGATTGTTGAGGAGCTCAACGAAGCCATCCAAATCCGTCTGAGCTGCGGAGAGAATCTCCCGGATGAGTTGTGTGACTACTCGATCGTGGATGGGAGGGCCATCTTGCGCGCCTCGAATCTATTCGAAGCGTCGATTACTCTCTCTGGCAAAGACCCACAAGATCGATGGTACCTGCTGTCCATCGAATTCGATATCTCTGTCGTTGGGACTGGCTCACAGCATTTTCCACGGCAGCCGAGCAAGTTGCAGCGAACGCGAATCCAGACGCAGGCGGACGCTGTCCTCACGCCGCGAGGTCTCGAACCGGAAGGAGGCCTCGTAGCAGAGACGGAGGCCAAGCCGCCAGATCGGGACATGGCTGGCTGCAGTTCTGATCCAGAGGCTCTGACCCGGCTTTTTTCTTTCCTTCGTGAGTGCCAATAACGAAAGTTTCGCCGTTGGCAGTATCTGATCTGCTTTTTTCTCGTCTCGCTTTCAGGCACGTGCGCTTTGGGTTATCAGCTCGAAGCCTTGCATTATCAGGCGCGACAACTTGTTTCACAAGAATGGGGCGCAAACCTGGCGGTCGAGTGGCATCCAGGACGGTCTTTACAGCTCAGGTATTGGAAGTGGGTTTGCTGAGTGTATCAGTTGTGTGCTATCAGGTGCGCTAATACTGACCTCTTCACCGTGCAGTCTCCTCGTGCCTCCAGCACAAAATCGATCGCAAGCAGTAGCACGGAAACCGCAAGATTTGCTCACGAGTGGTGTCATCATCATTGAAGTCCCTTCAGAAGATACGGGTTCTAGCGATGACGAAGGGGAGGGCCTGCAGCGTCGCTCAAATGCAAGACTGACAGTAAAGAGGCCCGCCTCGAATGTTTGTGGCGCAGATGATCCACAAGTGGTAGGTGCTCGAAATACTAACTTCGATTAAGCCGGAGGTTGAAGAAGCATCGCTGCCCTTTCAGAATTGCAAAGAGCTCGATCTCGGGCAGATCATGCGCACCGTGACGGCCGAGCAGGCCCAGCATAGTCTGCTGCGTATCGTGAAGGCCGCGCTCCCAGCTGACGAGCCCACAGCACTGTTGGACATCGCCCGGCGGCGGGTGAGTGTCGAGCTCGCGCTTCCCGCAGGACGGAGCCTCGAAGTCAGTTTGTCGTGCGTGTCAGGGAGGCTGGATCTTCATCTCGCCGACAACGCAGAAGGCCGCCAGCCGACAGCCCTGGCCAAGGCGCTTGGTAGCTTTGCGGGTCTGCTGGCAGACAGCACTGCGCGCGTCAATGCTGATCCTCGCCGTTTTGCGGATGTCTGGAGGGCGATCAGACTCGAGGTCATGATGCAGGATACGGAGCAGCGTCTCGCCTTTGCCGGACTGCAGAGTACGAGGAAGCTTCCATTTGCGGATGGAGGTGAGTTACCAGTGTAGGACAAGAAAGCCCCCCATCTCGCCGCTCATGTGTGTCACGCTTTACAGAGGTGCTCAAGCTGGATGGGATGCGCCGATTCGCATTCATTTATGCTCCTGTCGACCGTTGGCCCTCTTATTATCTTATTGTCGCTATTTCAGCCGAGGACATTAGGGTCGGGCTCATCTGTGCGGACTTCTCTCCCTCGGGTGGAGCGCTATTCACCATCCATTCGATTGAATGGATCGACCGGGAACGGATTCGCGAAGCGGCGGGCGAAGCTGCCCACGCATTCCCCCTCATGCTGACCGCAAACGAGATTCGGCAGGCTCACAATTACTGCATCGCCATCATTTGCTACTTTAGGGTGGAGCAGCAGCTCAATAATTGGCAGGTCCCCTTCGCTCGCGTGCGTTCGTGGCCACCCCAGCTGCAGGAAGAGAGACAGCTTGCAACGCGCGAGGTCCATCCGTCCAAGATTGACGCGCTCATACCGTGCCTCTCGCTCAACAGCCAGGAGCTCCTAGGGGAGTTCAGTGAGATGGTCAAGCCCAATGTCTTCCTCTGCATTGACGACTGGTGGGAGCGCACCAATGTGCACGCACGATTCGCTATCTGCTGGAAAGCGAATCTGGGCATCTCTGCCGAATCGACCAACACTCCGGAAGGGTTACGCGTCTCTTACGATCCCAGCACGAGGATCATGCGCATCTCGGCATCCGACATAGATCGCTGCGTAGACGCATTCAAGCTGTTCGCTCTGCGCATTTCGCGCGTTGCCGTCTTGGCGAAGGCGGTCGCACGTGTGCAGAAGCGTAAAATCATCCCAAAGCTCAGGCTCAACGAGCTCAGTCTCAGCCAGATCAGCTTTGAGTACTGCGGCGGCTTCACAGCCACGGTGCGGTGGGTGATGCATCTAGGCGGACAGTGGCAATATCGTCTCAGCCTTCTGGCGCGAGACGCGGCGGAGAACCCGCACAAGCTCATCGAGCGCCATTTAGAGGCTTACTTGAACAACACAACAACTTCCTCGTCCGTCCACTGGCTCCGCTTCTTGCGTGTGAGTCACTGTCTCTCAAATGGCCGTTGGAGAATCGCTTTTGACACGTACTTGTTTCTAGCTTCTCCGTGATACCTTCCCAATGCTCGATTCTCTGCAAGCACTTCAAAAAAGCGGCGAAGGAACGTCCCAACAGCTCACAATTGAGGCTTTGAGCGTATCGCAAGTCCTGGTCCTCTTTCGGAAGAAGTGAGTACATCAACAGGTAGGATCACGTAGCGCTGGGCCGTTCAATGACCGAACTTGCGTCAAACCGTTCAGCTGTGCTCTCGACATTCGCCTCATCTCAGGCTCACGCCTGCTGCTTTCGGACGGGTATCGATGCGGCTTACACTCTGGGCAATACCCTACTCTGGGCTTCAACCCGCGCGCGCCTCGCGTGCAGCTCCCAGAATTCTGCAAGGTCGTGCAGAGCACATATGAGCAAAGCAAGCTTGAGCTTGAGCCTCTGGTCGCCAAACTTGCAGAGGAAAGTGCTTCGCCGGAGGCAGCAATAGGCAAAGGAATCGATTCTCACGCTGCAGCGCGTAAGGGCACTGTACAGCCGCTCGTAACGAACCTGCGCCACAGCCTTTTGTGCCGGGCAGACGACGAAGTGGCACGACCGATCGTTACCATGTTGGTCACACGCATCCTTTCTGGCCATACAATGTAATCCGCTGCGAGTCAAGCATCAAAAATACGGCGAAGGTGTCTCCCATACTTTTCTGTACTACCGCCGAGGTGGAGGCCTTGAGTCTCTCGCTTCCTTGCTCGCTGCCCAGACCGGACCGCTGTCATCCTGCTCTCGCGCTCGCTGAGAATCCGAGATACTGCCACTTCAGCCGACGTACGGCATGAGTCGTAACCAAGGGTCCCGTACTCACTGCTATTTGTTCTGCGAGCGCTGCCTTTCGGGCAGCCGCTTGTCGCTGCTGGTCCACTTGCCGCTTCAGATCAGGACTCAATTTCTAGCGTTGCATCAAAATTTCAGGCGAGTGAGTAGGTAGGGTGGGGTCAGATGCTGTCGTCGCTCCAGTCGGTGGACCGTCGGACACTCACGTCGTAGAATTCTTTCTCAGAGGGAGTCGTCCCTGTCGGACAAGGAAAGGTGGTTGTGATAGCGTATCAGCAGCAGCAGAGCGAAGTACGCGGTTGCGACTGCACTCGGCTCACCCTTCATGATCGCCCAGCCTAGAGCGACGATGGCTGCGCCGCCAAGTATACCTCGGCCCCAAGGTACTGGTTTGCTCATGTTGATTATGTCCGCGATGTTGTCACCCCACTTCCTTGATCCTGCCTACCAGAACAAAGCGAAGAAAAGGCTCGATCCATATCTCAGGTTGGATACATATATCCTGTGGCAGAACGTAGAATCATGGATCGATTTAAGGGCTTGTGTGGTGTGCCCAAAACCCGCTGCAGCGCCTCGCGTGACTTGGGTGCTCACGATGATGTCAGCAGCAATCGCATATCAACCGACGACCAACCAGAACAGCATGGTCG